>NW_010417858.1:13522-35734 GCF_000710305.1 Buceros rhinoceros silvestris | reverse complement strand
CAATATTATATATCTTTAAGATATATATATTTAAGATACTGTATATATTATATCTTATTTATAATAATGTTGGTAATTAAAAGTTAGCTACAATCTGCATCAGTGTGCGAGCCAAACACACTGGCCTCAAGTACAAAGAAATAATACTTCATTGAAAATATTTTTCCTTCAGAAGTCCAGAAACACAGAACATGCAAAGCACCTAGATACTTCAAAAATGCATTTGATTTTTCAGTAAAATGATTCAGTAAGCACAATTTCTAGCAACATACTGAACCAGTCACAGTATACTATTTTAGACTTGGTATCTACAGATGAAGGAGGCTGTGCCTGTCAAAACCTGGTGAGAAAGAGGGTTTGCTGCTGTACACAGCCCCTGGGAACGGATGCCTGCTCTGGCCCATGACATGGCTTTTTTCTGATCTTGGGCTTTCCTCTGAGCTTGGGCACAAGATATGTTAAGCCAGACTGTTAAAGATCTTCAGTCTAGTTTAAAGGATTTTAAGAGCCTATATAAACACAGGAATTTTAGATTTCTGCAACTTAAAATTTAATTTTAAATGGAAGTTAAAAACAAGCAGTGTTTAGGAAGCATAAAAGATAATTTCTACCTACACCATTACCTTGAAGGACTCCCGATATTAATACCAGTACCCAGCCAGGTATCAAATACTACCCTACTGTATCTCCTCCTTCAGTAACTTGCAAGCATTGAGAGAAGCTTTAAACAACTCTGAAACCCCCTAGCGGAGGGCAGGCAGACACAAGCAGGGAGGCGGTGAGCTGGTGCTGCACCCAAACGCTGCTAGCCTTAAAACCTGGAAACCACCTCCCATTATATAATCTCAAACCCCCAAATTAGAGGCCTCTTCCTAAAACCCATCCATCAGCCAACAGGAAGGCAAGGTGGTGCTGATAAAGCACGACATATGCATCCCAGTATCTTGGACTATCTATATTTTTCTGATGAGTAACAGGCTTAACTCCTGCCCATAAATCTGGCCCCAAAACAGCTCGGTAAGAAAACTGTCCCCACTCCACCATTTTATCTGTGAATTTCAGTACGAGACCCACAGCACAGCAGATGGACAGCAATACAAACCTGGATTTGAAGGGCTGGAGCAGAAGTGACAGCACAACCCGCACAGCCACCTCTGGGGTACAAGGCAGAAACAGCTGCAGCTCTCCTGTTTTCCAGAGGCTCAGCCAAAACCAACACTGGCTCCATTAACGCCTCTCTTCATCGACCTTTTCACCCTCGTAAAGATCTGAGAAGTTATTTCACATAACTATAGCTGGGATTTTCCTTATTGTTTGAGCAAAGTCATCCACCACGTTTTAAGCGTCTAAAAGTAAGCCCAGTGGTTCTCCCACAGATATTACAGCATCAAAGCAAGTGCCTATTGCTTTAGCATTTTTTTCTGCTTCAAAGAAGTCTTTCAACCAGACTTGAAAAGGTAAAGAGAGAACATCCACTAAAAAGTGGTTTATTTTTGTTATTTAGCATACACCCTGATGTAATAACTCTTCAGTAAACCACCTTGACTATTCACAGCATTTATCCATTTATTAGGCTACAAAAGGCAACAATTTGGGATGAGCAAAGCTCTTCTATTCGATTAAAAACTGACTGGTAATTCTAGCTGTACTACACCTTAGCATCTTGATGCTCTTACAACAATTCTGAGAAATCATGATAATTAAGGTACTTCTCACAAACACTGTGATGGCACACGACATACAACCGTACCTGGGACAGAAGATCAAGGTAAAATAAAACCCGCTGTAATGAAGTCACTGACATACAAATATCCACACGTACACCATAACAAGGAGCTCCAGTCTTGATATATCACGTGTTCTACTGTGATTTTTGGAAAGTCCAAATACTTCACACAAAATTCTGGCATCAAAGGGCTAAAATCCTTTAGGTACAATTCATCAATGTACATTTGTCTGTGTGAAAATAATGAACTACATACCAAGAAATACACCTGCAAATAATTCATGGTGTTTATTACGTCTTCATTTTCATAAGGTACCATACTTAAAAAAAAGGATTATTTTCAAACCTTCTTCATCCTTCCTCTAGAGCTCTTTGATCATAGACATAAATGGAATTTCTGCTCACTTTGCTATTTTTTTGCTTGACTGCATTTTCTGATAAAATTGTCTTACTTTCCAGACAGAACACAAGCATCATTCAGATTTGATACATTATGCCAATAACAGATACACCTGTTTACATGCAAGAAGATTCAAATGCACATCATCACAGGCTCTGGCATCTTTTTAAACATTTCTTAAAAGTCTGTAGCACCTCAACAGTTCATTGAAGCATTAAGTTAAGCTACTTCTTTTTTCCACCTGACTCCTCCATCTTCAAGGAAAAAATCTTGCGGAGAGTACAGTAAGATGCCTCTTCTGTCCCTCTCCTTTTCATTAATGCAATCTAACAGAACTGTGCTGAAGCCCATTATCCCAGTATCACGGGTTATCTTACATGCTGGGATTCCTCCCTCTGTCCCATCTTCCTAAAAGGCCCACCACGTTAGAAAAGCCCCCTCCAATAACTTGCTGTCAGTGTGACCAGCAGCAAAGGTCACTCCAAAAGGGCTATTTGAAAGGTTTCCCCTTCAATTTGCTTTCTCTAGGCACCAACCATTCACACTAGCAAACCTTCTCTCCCTGCACCACAAATCAAAACGCTGCCTCTCAAACATGATTCACTGAAAAGCAGGCTGTGAAGTCCAGCTTATTCCAGGACTGAGCTGTTCTCCCTTCCAGTTCCTCAGAGCAGTGGTTACCTCTGCAAAGCTGCTGCCACAAATGAGAGAGTATTTGTTGCAGAGACAGCACCTTCCCTCCTCATTATATAATCTTGCCTCATTTCTTGGAGATAGTGAATTAAGAAAGAGCAGGAATAACAAAGTCTAGAGACGTCTCTCCAGATAGCTTGACCTTGTCCTACCTGTCACAGAGCTCCTACATGATGTTGCCCAAGAAAAACACTTTTCTCCTCTTCCCATACCGTGCTTAATTACTTATGGCTTCCTTTCCCTCTTCTCCCTGAAGCCCTAAGAGACTTTTCAGATCCACTTCCTACTTTTCACTTCATCACTGCAGTAATCCTGTTTGATAGATCTGTAACAAGACGTGGTCAGCTGCGCCGGAGGGCTGGTGAGCACATCAGGGACTGAAGCCTAGCGGCTTACATCAGAAAAAATATTGTAACATGAAGGATGACACCTGTGGATGCTTGCCACAGGATCACTTGGGGAGGTGTGTGTGGTGGTGGTTTTTTCAGAGCAGGGGGTGTGTGGTTTTTGGGGTATTCCAGGTCCCATCCTAAACTGACAGCAATATGTCTAGCTGAAACAGATCTTCCGCAGCGCTATAAAAAGAGCATGCAATGAAAAGCTAGAAGGTGCTGGAAGCCAAGGCAAGTTAGAAAAGACTGCTTGATTCTGCATACAGTATACCAGAGGGAAGGTCTGGGTCCCTCAAACAGGAGGAGAGAATAACCCAAGAAATTATTGGAAATTTCTTGATCCACAGAAAACAGTCTGTAAAATTCACAGAAAGGAAAAATCCTGGAAAAAAAACCAGTACTAGAAAATTCTAAGGAATAGATTTGAAATACGAATGACTTAATGAGACCATTTTGTGATGATTTAGTAAGGTTTTTTTGTCAAGATTCCTCAAGCAGAATTCTGGGACCGTGAAAATTATCTGAAGTATCCTCAGCCACAATCAAATCAGCAGAAAAAATCAGGAGGGAAGGAGGACAGTGGTACCTTCCAAGATAACAGCACTTTCAGTGCACAGAAAACAGAAGTGCACCCAGGCTATTTACATAGTACTGTCTGGAAGATGCAGTTAATATGCCTGCCATGACATGCCTGCTGCCATTCTGTTTGACAACCACCCTGTCCCTGTGTAGCTTTTTACTACAGCAACTGCAGTGAAACAAACACAAAAGTGTTGCTCCTCAAAGCACAGATCACCTCAGTCTGGAAAGGAAGCACGAGCAACAAGGTACTAGAGTATCTTTACCTTCCAAGCTCCCAAAATTTGTCATGAAAAGAAAAACCCATAAAACCTCAACTGTTTTCTTTACAAATGTTTCTTCTCCTTCAAAAGGGTTGAATTATTTTTCTTCCACGCTGAAGCTTACCCATTGCTGTCGAGTACTTAGAGTTCAATACAATGCGTATGGTAAAGGGGTGTAAGAAACAAAAGGGAAGGAAAATAAAAAGACTTCTGAATGCTACCTCATATGCTGAGGACTTCATATTATCAGAATAGTACAGTAGAAACACTCCAAGTATTTGGGAATGCTTCTTTTACCTGTGTAATATTCTTCCACTTCCCTTCCCCACTTTGTGACAGCGCTGTATATAATAAGCAGTTCTCCACCACCCAGAGGTCAAATCCACCGTGTGTGAAGGCCTTTTGTTCCCCATACCCACTTCTTTTTGCAATGCTTAGCTCGTAAGAGCTATCATTGAGCGTGTCCCAGGACCACAAAGCCATTAGCTGCTGAGTAAACTGGGTAAAACATGAAGCATGCCACCACGGACACCAAAGGTGTTTCAGGAACCGGCAGAAACAAATGTTTCCTTCGTAAAGGAAAAGGGCCACTTTTTCAAGAACACCTTTAACAGAGGTCAGAGAAACAACGCTATTTGGACTCGCTAACCCTCAAGAGGAAGAAATGGAAACGCTGCCCTGGCCTCATCATTTTTATATAGCGTTGCATGTGTTCTTGGTAAAGGACTATCTACCACCTCAAGAAAGGACCTAGTTTGTTGAGGACATAAGCAGGTTGTTGGTACACAGCTGAAGCAGTCTGTACCAGAATCGTCGGTCCAGTGTTGATATACTGTTAATGCAATAAAATCAGGGATACTAACAAAAGGCCTCAGGTAAGGAGAATTATTTTGCTGAAATACAGTTAATTCATCATTTTCAGGGTTTTTTTTTAAATATAAGGTACATTTTGATTCTTTAATGTGCATCTCAAATATTAATTGCCTCCTGCCTTATTGTCTTCTGAATTTTCTAATTCTCTTTATTCCTTGTACTCATGTATTTAAGTCCTTTTCCAGTTATGCATCTCTTCATGATTTATGAGATCCTGTACACTTCTGGTCACGTCACCACCAGGTGGGACATTAAATAGTAGAGAAAGGCATAAGTCAAGCACCAAACAAACACCAAAATTAAAGCCTGTCAAGGGAGAAATTGCTTGTGGAAAGTCAGCACACATCACTCGCAGATTCTTGTCAAGTGCCCTTAGTTCCCATGGCAGGTGACAGAAACCAGCAGAGCTGCACTGGATACCACTCAGTCATGTTTCCTATCAACTGGTCCTCCAACTCCTTCCCCTGCCATGTGCAGGGGAACTCTCTGCCTCTCTCTCTCCCATGCTTTAAATTCTTGAGGAGACCTGAAGGCATGTGTCCTACGGTGTGTTTGGCAATCACAACACAGAAAGAAGAATGGTAAGGAGAAGCTGAGGAGGTGCTGTCTTGTCATTTCTTGATACAGGACCAACACATACCCTTCCCCAGACAAAGTACTACGTAATTCACAGCAGCTTTTCAGTTTCAGGTGTGAGTGCTGGACCTCTTCAGGGCTCTCTCTTCACCATAATGGAATTTCCCCATCAAAAAACACCAGTCAGCACTATTTAGACAACTAACAAAAAAAAAAAAAAATCCCCCTTGTTTGGTTTTAACTGTTTTCAATCTCTATGTTAAGTAGTTTCAAGTAGGAAAGTCGTTAACTATTCCCAGGGTTATTCAAAACTCCATTCACTCTTTATACTCAGTAAGATTTTAATGAAGTTGGTTTTCCAAAAATGTCAAAGGAGAACAGAAGCCAGCAGCTTTTAAAAAACAAAAACATTTCTAAGAACCTTTTAAAAAATTAACAAAATTGCATACCATAATTTGATAAAGATGACTGATACTGCAGGACCCATTTTAATGCTCTTTCTTATATTTAAATCTAAATACCAAACATAATTTAATGATATCTCGCAAGAGGAGATACATTCCATATCTTAAGGACTCACATTTTTGTGAATCTTCTCCCCCGCCAGCTGCCTTGAGGTTTTTACAAGCTGCAATAAGGCTGCATTTTAAAACAGATTATGCTTCATAAATGCTACCCAATGCAGGAATTTTAACGTTTGAGCTATTAACATCACATTCTGCTGCTGCCAAGCTGCACAACAAGCTGCACGTCAGTTGTTACTGTTTCTGCTCCCTCTCTCACAGCAGGCAGCAGACGTGTTTTGCAGCAAGATCTGCAAGTGCAAATCTCCAAGCAGTTTAAAATTTTGTGTTTCCTGTATGGATGAAGTGACACTTAATGTACTTCATTACTTAAGATGTACTTGGAAAACGGGCTCTGAAATGGAAACAGCATAGAGGAAGAAGTAATTCGATTAATTCATTAATAACCTATGCATTTGTACTAGTCACTTCCTGAAGACACTGATCAGTAGGTAAAAAAACCCAAAAACCTTAGACACCTTTTAAGGTTTGGCCATCAAAAGCCTTTTCAAACACTAAGATTCCAGTGAGGAACATGCCACAATTTAAACCAGGAAATGTTTACTTCAGTAAGGTACCAGTTTTGTGGGTTTTTTCCCCTTCTTAAACACATTCATAATGCATGTTTCTTTACAAAAATTTGGAATCTTTTTACTTCGGCAGTAATTTAATTCAGTCATTGCTTACTCTCTTCTGGCAAAGAAGAGAAATCACTATGAAATCAAGTTCAGGCAGTAATTGTTTATTCGATACTTCCTTATGCTCTGATGAGTGAATAAACTCCACAAGCAGCAGTTGAAGATCAACTTAGCAGAAATATCTTGCTGATTATTAACTACCAAAGCAATCACTTTCCATAACACCACGGAGTCCTGAATATTCTGTTTGTCAAAACAAAAGTTCCACTCAAATCGCTACCACCAGCGGGTGAAGGACTTTGCTGTACTACCAGGGACGTGGGAAAATACCAAAAAAGAACACTTTAAAGCTTTGCAAAGTTTACAGGTAACCAGATGAACAGCTACGTGAAAAAAATGTAGCTTTGCTCTATACAGAGAAGAGCTTTTACCCATCTTGCAGGAAGGATGGTAGTGTGGTCTGGCAGCTCACGTACAAGGCAGCTGGGGACAGCTTGGGAAAAAGAGGAGAGCCGACTTGGACATGGTAATCCAAGGAAGACTACAAGATAAGCAGTCAGGTAGACTAAATGCAATGCTACATTCTGTGTTCAGTGAACACCACGTTTTAGAAATAAACCACTAACTATGAGCAACAGACACGTCATTTCTTCATGGAAGGACAATTCTGAATGGTTAGTAAGCCACGTTTTTAAGTATTAGGGCAATATAACACTCCCTGAAACTTGTCTACAGCTATTGTAGACTGGTTCTCTAAAGAAAGTCTTCACAGTCAGAAGCTTCAAGTTGTTTTGATTTATAAACCAGATTTCCATACAATGTTCAAAGGAAAACCTGTTTGATTTACATGTCTGAAAGATTGCAGGGTTTGGGGAAGGTTCCTGATTATCTGGAGAAAGGGATAAGCTGCAACCACATTGCAAGAAAGATGCTTCAGGGAATTACAGGTCAGTCTACATCACTTTAGCTTCCGGGAAACTCTTGAATCAAGTCCTGTTGAAAGCTATTGCTGGAGGCATGGAGATGGTGATGATTTGCAATAGCCAAAACAGATTTAACAAAGCTAAACCATGCTTGATCAACCTGACTTGCCTTCTACCAGGAAATTACAAGATTGGTGAGTGAGAACAAAACAACAGATACCATGTATCTTAATTTTAGCAAGGAATTCAACACCACCTCCCTCTCACAACAACTTCGTATCCAACTTGGGATGCTATGGTTTGGGTGGATGGACTACTAGCTGAGTGAATAACTGACCATGCTGCTGAGCTCAATAGGTAGTGGCTCACGGCTGTACTCCACCTGGAAGGAAGTAATGAGTAAAATAACTCTGGGCTTCATTTTGGCACTTGTTTTGTTTAATGTATCTATCAATGATATGAAGAAGACAGAACATACCCTCAAAAAGTCTGCAGGTGACTCCAAACAGGGCAGAGGGCAGTTGATGCACTTGCAGGTAGAGCTACCATTCAGAGGGATTTGGACAAGCTGGAAGAATGAGCTGACAAGAACCTCATAAATTTCAACAGGGACAAACGCCAAGTCCTACTACTGGGAAGGAATAAGCCCTGTGAACGATACAGGATGAGGACAGGAAAACAGGGGAGCAGCTCTGTAAAAAAGGCTCAGCCAGGGCCAATAGCAAGCTGAGCACAAGTCCATAGCATGTCCTGACAGCAAAGATGGCCAGCAGTGCCCTGCACTGTACAAACAGTAGGACACAGAGTAGACTTAGGAAAATAATTAACCCATTTTACTTGGCACTCATTACATTGCATCTAGGATACTGTGTCCAGTTTTGGACATCCCAGTACAAGAAAGATATTGATGAACTGGAATGAGTTCAGCAGAGGATGGTCAAGGCAGCTGCAGAACTTGGCTATGAGGAGAGACTGAGGGAGTAGAGCTTGTTCAGGCTGGAGAAGAAATGGCTTCAAGGGAGCTGATGTCTCCATTAAGCAAGCAGATATTATTAAGACAACAGAACAAGCTGCTTCACAGCACTGGAAGAAAAGACACTAGCCATTGCTTGAAACAGAAGCAGTTCCCACCTGATATAAAGGAGAAAAAAAACCCCCATACTAAAAACAACAAGGAAAGTTAACCGTGGGGGAAAAGATGCCAAGAAGGGCTGCAGAATCTCTTGTCCTTGTAGGTTTTCCAGACAAAGGCCTGAGTAGATGGTTCAAACTGAGTATCAGCCCTGCCTCTAGCAGCAAAGTGGTCTAAGGAACTCCAAAGGTTCCTTCCAACATCAGTGAGCCCACACTTCTATTCATCCCTTAAGTCCTCTCCACCTCCTCATATTCTAGTAAAGAAAAATAAAGCTGCAACAATTCTTGGCTTCCTTTTGTCACACTGGCCTTTAAAACATTATTTCTGTGCCTGTCGTATGACCTGCTCTTTGGGTTTCTGAAGTTGTTGCAAACTATAGTATCATCAAGAAAGTGTGCCTTGCCTTGTTCATTGGCACCTTCTCATGCTCTGTATAGTCACAGAAGAGTAACTGAATAACTTGTTTTTCCCCTTATATATCCCAAGCAAGGGTGATAGTTGAGTCAACTTTATGGACAGACAAAATGAGAGGCACAGTCTCAACAGCACACACTGGAATCTCCTGTTCACAGAATAGGTTTCTCGCACCACCTTCTCCCGGCTAATGAGGAAAACAGTACATTAGACTAGACAAATCACCTGCCTTACACTAGGTCTGCAGTTGTTTTCGGCCTCCTTGAGACATTAGAAAATAGGTTTTTTAAAAACCCAATACTGTTGCCCGTGAAAGGTAGCTTAGGTGACAATTGTTCTCAGAAGGGGTTTTATCTCCTAAACAAGAGGAGGTAAACAAGAGAAAAAAGTGTGTGAGCTGGGAATGAGTGGAGGGCTTAACAGGCCACTTATGGCTGCAGGCAACAAAGCACCAATAGTGGGGAAGGAAGTTTAATTTAATTCAAAATAACAAAAACTACAAATCATCACTTAAACTAGGGTAAGACAGAGAAAGAGAGAACATCTTAAAATACATCCATATATATACCTTCCCTCTACACTCCACCCCTCCACATACACGGTCAGCGCCGGAGGTGGGGGGAATACAGGAATAGGCGGTGGGGGGAAGGGACACACTGTTTAACCTCTGGCACAAAGTTCCAGGGTGATCGGTTGGACAAACTTCCTCTGTACACGTAGCCCTCTCGCCCCCCAGGAGACAGCTCAGCACAACCACCTCCATTCCATGTCAGCGGGGGGCTCGTCCATTGCTTGGGCCAACATCTCCAGTGTTGCACTGGCCCAGTCCCAAAACTCAAAGCCACTGGGTTTCCAGAGGCATTTCCAGGTCCCTCTGCCTTCCAGCGGTGCCTTCATTCTCAGCTCTCTGATCTGTTCTCTCTTCCTTCTCTGGTGATTAATCATGTCTCAGAGGGTAGGGTACAGAGGGTAGGGGCCCCAGGTTCCTGCATCCCAGTCCCTCTCATTTCCACCCCCACCAGTAATCAAAGTTAAAAGTCTGCTTGCCACACGGAAAACCTTTACTGTCCTAGCATATACTTGAACAAAAGTTCTTGTTGCTGAGGTTGCTCAGTGGTTCTCTCTTTTGTCCCTCCCCTTCCAAACAAAAAGAGCACCCGAGAAGAGAGCAACATGTTTGCAGCTTTCCTTTTTATAGGTTTATTGAAAGAGGCGTTGACTGACTTGGCTTGAGCCAGGGGTGGGTGTCAAATTGGAGCCAGGGGCTGCATTTTGCAACCCCAATTACAGGGGCCCGTGGCCCCTTCTCCCAGCTACCTGAGCACACCAACACAAAGGCATGCCCAAACAAGGGAGGAACATCCTGCCTTGCCCTGGAGCCAAATTCCTAAATCACAACAAAGCGAAATGCGATTTCTGGCTTCTAACATTAAACATACTGACAGAGTTGAAAGGGTACAGGATCCTGTTGACCAAGACCCAACTGACCATCGCACCATCTGAAGGATATGACGTGAAAGTAGTGACAGGTACTAATGATGGGGCTGAGTTACTCTGATTAACTAAAAGGGAAAAGCTCTGTATTGTCACTAAGTCTCCCACGGGAGCACATCATAACCCAGAAGTCAGCGTAGCACACTTTCAGCATTCGGTGAAAGCCAACCATTTCTGGGAATGCGCAATGCTATGTAAATATTTAACATAAATAGTATTCTCTACAAAAGAAAAAAACACCAAACACCCTGCTTTATAACAATACTGTTCCTTTCCAGGTCTCCTTGCAAGAATTAAACTTGGTGAAATAGCGGTAGTTACCAAGAGCTGGTAGAAGATGGTCTTATTTTACAAAGTGATTAATTCCAACCTGCTTTATTTGTTTTCTCTTCCTCATACACGAGTCATTGAGAAAAGAAACAAAGTCAGAATTAACATGCAAGATCATGTTCTATCGAGAACTGAATCCTTTCCTTAAGGATTAATCTAAACAGGTTGTTACATGCAAATACTGAACGCAATGTGATAAAATAGTATTTGCTATTTGCGCAGACTCTATCCTTAGAAACACTGTGTAGTACACCTAAGTCTAATCCACAGTAACAGAATAAGGATTTTTTTTATTCAAGTATCTTTTATCACATCAGACACAAAAATTGAGAGAGTAAATGGATTTGAGAGTAAGATAAGTAACAGTAAGGAAGACATTAAAATGAACCAGAACAGTAAATATATCATACTGTAGACCTACAGCAAGGATGATCAAATTAGACTGAATACATTAAGAATAAGCATTGGAATGGAGCATTTTGTAATTCATCTGAAAAGGTCTACTAAAGCTTTATTTTTTACAATTATATCCTTTGCAAAATTCTGCTCCTAGTCAAGTGTCTAGCTGAACCACAACTGAAAAAATAAATTTAAGGGCAAAGCAACTGTCCCAAGTGTGTAAGAAAGCACAAGAACGATTTTAAAGAAATCAATGTCAGTACATCATTTGTTCTTACAAAAATTTGACAATAGGTCGGTAAAGTGAGCTGAAACGCATCTTAAGTTCCCACGAAGAGAATAGTAAGCTGGCCAAAGCGTTTCATATAGGCAATGCTCAGAAGAACTCAAATTCCATTAGGATGGAGTTACACACAACACCAGGAAGGAGACAGCTTTAAAAGGACAGGTTAGTAATTAGTCAGGGATGGAAAAAGCAGCAGATAAAAAACTGATGTTGCTCTGGACAGTTCTTCCAGTGTCAGCAGTAAGGCAGCATTCCAGATAGCTCATTAGCTGTAGTGGTAACTAAAAACGGAAAATATACATTAGACAGTGCACCAGAGCAATGTCTGTTGGTGCGCTGCCTCTTCCCACACAAGTGCCTCTGCTCTAGCTTCCCAGGAGGACAACCCCATCTCTCAATGCTCCTGATAAAGTCCAGCAAAGGAGATACCCAGCTGATAAACTCACGACATACTCAGGCCAGGACTGACCAAACAGGACAGAAGTGCCTCCTGGCTTGCTTGCTTTTGTATTCAGAATTGCTAACAAGAAAAATTTCACCTAAATAGTATTTAGTTATTCTCATAAGACTTTTGTACAGGCTGTCACGGTCAAAATCTTTATTAGATATATCGCTTGTCTAGCCAAGGCACTGATGAAAGAAATTCAACATGGGCCCCTCTCAAGAGGCGTCTGCACGAGCATGGCTGTTCTCACTTGGAAATCTGTACCTGACATATCACAGAAGAGGGTCAAAGTGAGCTGACATCCCAATTCAGCAAAACGTTTTGCTTTAAGCAGTTCTTAAAAAATTTTGCCAAACAAGAGACAACATCAATGAATTCCTCTATAAGTTTTCCCCATAGGTGCTGTTTTACCCCATTTCATCCCTAGATACAGTTCTCGTGTGATAAAACAGAAATCTCAAGAGAAATACAGGAAATTCTACTTAAAAGAAAAAAAGAAAGAAAGAAAGAAAGGAGTATCATCTATCAATAACCAACTTCAAAAAGGAACACTTCGACTCAAGCTAGCCTACATCTCCAGGTGTGGCACACAGACCAAAACACAGTGAAGACACCATTTATACTTTCTCCTGTGGACACGTAGTTGACAGCAACGGGATTTGGGGGCAATGAGCCACCTCAGAGACACCTTGCAAACCATACCGTATCACTGGAAGAGAGGAGGGGGACAAACAGAAAAATGTAGCACCTCAAAGCATTCAGGAGATTCAGGAAGGCATCCTCCCACTTCTCCAGTGCCCCTTACTAATACAGCTGGCCTCAGCACAGCACATGCTATTTTAGAGCACATTTTTCTTTAGAGCTTTACCTCTGGTAATGTACAAGAAACTGCTGTAAATTGATTCTGTTGTAACAGACCAGATAACAGTAGCTGTACACAGCCAATTGCTCATACATAATAAAAAATGGCATTAGAGTTTAACTTGACATTACACCGTCCATTTTTATTGCAATTTATAAGTTACTCCTGAAACACCCTTGATGTAAGAGACGTTTTGTAAGTTATGAGGACAGTTACATAATTAAAAACTGAAATAAGACTTCACAACAGCCTATCATTTTAGAGTTTAACAAAAAGGAAAGGTTTGAGACTTCAGTATTACTCCTTTATGATATGCCAAATTAACTCAGGGGATCATTGTTAGTTAATGAAGGAGAACTAATGAAGTACTAAAAAGATTCTGGGTAGGTTACAGGAAAAAAAATGTTAGATTAAGATTCAATCCATTTTTAATCTAAAAACCTTGTTCCCCATACTAACTGAGAACAGTTAGACAAGAAATTATTTATGATTTACAGAACGGAGCAAAAGGACACATGGAGGGGAAGTTCACACTGTTAACTAGACTGAAGTTCAACTTTTTTCCCCCTAAAATCTGAGACAGCGAAAGAAATAGAAAAGATTTATCACTTCAGTGCTCTACCACAACAATACAAGATGACTGATTTACATATGCCATGTTTTCTATTTTTGATGTGAACCCAGTATTTAAGAGTGTAAAACCCAAAACAGCTAGCAAAAACCATTGGCTACTGAGGAGCACGGGAGTTTGTGGTTTCAAAAAAACGGTGAATGCTGTAAACATTGCTCCAGCAAAGCATTCACAGACAGCTATTGGTCTCCCCATGGTACTGCAGTCACCATCAGATGGAAACCCTGCCTGAAAGACTTCCATTTCTTCCCAGACTGAAGAAAAATTACATAATTCAATTCAAGTTTAGCCTGGTTATGAAACAGATGGAACAAAAATGGCCTTGTCCACAGGGAGCCGAACGCGAGGTCTATTACTGAATTCATAAGGGATTTCAGTGTAAGAAGGAAATACTGCTGAAGGTTGTTCTCCAAAAGGAAATGACACATACAAAAAAAAAGTCCATAGTGTGCAAAGGGAAGGAGTTTGCCACATATTTCGTACAGACTGAACAAACAACTCCCAGAAAACAGGTAAAAGGAAACAGCTCCAGGTATAGGCTCATGTGCACACTGTTGATCATTTCTCATTTGTACTGTAAGGTGAAATACGGTCTTTTCAGTCAGCGGGCAGGATGCTCCTGTGTTAAGTGTCATAAACACATTAAGGTAGTCCTTTTCCCAAAGGCTTTGTAATCTCTGTTGAGTGGACTGGTTGTAAACGGCTGTAATCACAGGGAGCTAATCATAAATAATCAATAAGCTTGTAACAGATAAAGACCAGTTACAAAGGGGAAGTGAATGTCTTGACAAAATAATAGATATGCAGAAATTACATATCGATTAACCTAAGATGCAATAAAAGGTATGAAAACACATCACATAAGACCAACTCAATCAAGAAAAGCTAAGGGAAAAACTAAAATAAAAACCAGTCTCCTTCAAAGCATGGATGATCTGACTTCCTAAGAAGTAGACACTGCTTATGCATTCACCCAAGTACCTTCCGAAAAAAAAAAAGTAGAAGCCAGTACTACTACAGAGCCAAAATTAATTTGTGTTACCAAAATTAACTTTGATATCAAATTGTTATGATTCAATTTTCTGTTGACCTAGTTGCAATGATCTAATATTAAAAAAAATGGGGTAATTTAAATATTTTACACATCAAGAACTTACTGACAAAGCCACTGGGAGTTAAAGATCAAACATATTAATGCAGAAAGTAAATAATGTCCAGTAATCATGATCCTCATTCATTATCCCTAGTACATGGTTTTGCTATCTTTCGGTATTTCAAATTGAACAATTAAGAAGCATTTTTAATGCCCAGCTTAAGTACATCAGTTTGAGTACTGAACTAAGATACAACTCCTACCTAAGAACTCTGCTTTTTTTAGGTACACACAAAAATTCCTGTGTGGAAAACAAAAATTCAGGAGGTTAAAAGGAAAGATTATTGGCTATAGTTTTTTTTTTTTAGGAACACTCATATGTTCTACTAAAACTGAAGAACTTTGTATCAGCTTCAGGTTCACACATTTAACTGGAAAAAATTCTCCTTTTAAGTTCTCCCCAAGTGCAGTGATCCATCCAGCAGGAAGATGGCTGGTGTCATCCCAGCACAGCTCTGTGGATGCAGCCCTGCAGCCCCTGAATCCCAGTTTGACATTTCATGGGAACTCTACCGGGTCCGAGCCCAGCCAGTGCAAGTCTGTACCTCTTCTTCATCCCACGGCTGTCAGAGATGAAGTCTGAGGAAGGAAAGTGCGCTAGACCTGAGTGACTTCCAGCACAGCCCTATAATACTGTCATGCCTCCCCTTGGCAGTTATGGTCAATTTATCATTTGAGGGCAGATAAACGCTGAGGAGCTGTGCTGTCACAGCATAAGTACTCGCTTTACCAGTCCTCTTTGCCTGAAGGGCAATGTGCCCTAAATGAGAAACACTTTACTGTAAATTAACCAAGTTCTTTCCTCCACTTACTGAAAGTCATTTTGCAAGCACTTTTCCAAGGTTACAGATGAAGTCTCTGACACAAACTTTCACCAAAAGCCAGGCTATCCACCAAGGCTGAGAGTGTAAGGGCATATTTATAAACAAATGTCTAAAGTCTCTTAATGAAGGATGAAATACCATTCCCAGAAGACATGTATATCATTAAATATAGGGTTTTTTCTCCCTAAATTAAAAAGAAAAATATAGAGTATCCATACCAGTGCTCTGACAGCAAAAAACTAACACATATGCTGTTGGTTATAGTACATATGTATGTGGGGTTCTTTTTATTTTGTTGCTATGGTTAACGAATTAAGAACCATTTTACCGTGCTATTTTAACAAACACATTTTTCATCAAAAGTAATTCTGATGTCTTGTTGAAAGTATTGAGATGTTAAAAATATACAAATCTTTAGGACTTGAATTCAAAGTGATAGAGCTTAAATGCAAGACGACCTCTACATTACATGGGCACAACAATATTGTTGTAAGAATTGGAAAAATCCAGTATGGGCATCTTGAGTTGTATGTTATGTCCAACAGCAGCTTTTGTCCAGAGTCTGCTGATACCCTGGAAGCTAATTTATGTTTCATGCAATGAGTTCAACTGTTCTCAAACCCCAGGGGACTCTAGAAGCAGCAACAAATACATTCAACGACAATAACCATGGAACCGTGCCCAGTGTTCCTAAAGAGGTCACCTATTTGCTTCTGCACAAAGAGACAATCAAGTGGAATTGACACCTTGCTCGCTATTTCCTGCATACCTGAGACAGAGGACAGTGCAGCCTCAGTCAAGAAACGGGTATTTTAAAAGCATGTCACAAGCCTAATCCACTCCCCCACAAGACTTTGAAAACGTAGTTTCAAAAGCATCACACATAGCCGAGAGGGTCCTTCCCAAAATTCTGCCCACTACAGCAGCTTTTTCTCCTTTGAATTTCAAAACTTGAATCATTAGTCTGAGTTTCCCTGTTTAATTCAGTTGCAATATTGGATTTGATGCACAGGAAGAACAAGAATACCAGCACTTAAGTTCCTGCCTACAGAATAATGGACATCAAACAAAGACTTAAGAAATCTTCAGCTTATCCAGCATTATAAACCACTCAGTTTAGCCTGTATCAGGGGCTAAGCTACAGCAGTTGCTCTGTCACCTGATGACCGCCCCCAGCACAGAAGGGAAATGAGAAAAAGGAGAGGAGACTTGTGGGTTGAAGTGAAAGCAGATGTAATGAAGCAGCCAAACTGACACCAATGCCAGTGTAAAGCACACAAAGTTATAGTCAGTCCAGTGAACATACAGCAGCCACAACAAATATGAAGGCAGTCCTCAGGAGCAGAATGGTGTAAGCAAGTCCCTCCAGGAATGGGGGGAAGAAAAAGGAGGAGCAGGATCAGGAGGTGCTAGTGTCATCAGCACACTTCCCCGTTTACACAGAGCATGACTTCTACGGTATAGGACACATCTGTGAGCCAGCTCAGGTCAGCTGCCCTGGCTGACTCCAAGCTGCTAATGTCCTGCAGACCACGGCTAGCCTCTGATTTGGTCCCAGTGAAATCGGGACAGTATGCCACATACAGGAAAGAAATAGCAAAGGGAAAAAAAAAAATATCTCAAGGATTTTAAGGTGTTGTTGGTGCTTTTTCTTTTTAAAGAAGAATTAAAGGCAGCTGTATGAAAACATGGAATCACAGATTCACATTTTTCACTGAAAAAGGAAAATTAAAGACCATTTAGAACACTCATCAAATAACACCAAAGGGGAAACCAATGACTGACGGACTTGGTTATACAACACAAAGTCATCTTACTTAGCGAAGCTTTAAGTGCAGTATCTCACAGCATTTAGGCCACTGACACACACAGCAGGAGGATTTTCCTTCTACACAAATGAAGCAACATCACAATCAATCTTGAGTCTATGCCTAAACCAGTCATAATCAAGAATGCTTCAATAAAGCAAATTTTATCGGAATTTGTTGAAAAACAAAAACATAAAAGCTAAGTTGAGGCAATTACATCTTTCTTTACCTCTGATGAAGGACCGACGGGTGCGCACAAACACCTGTCAGAACACTGAGAATCCAGAGCATGTTTTTGCTGTGACTGAAGAGTATTTTTTTTTCCCCCTCCTAAGTGCTACCTTGCCTTTGTGCCAGAACAGACTGATCTCATTGCTCCCAGGAAGGTTCACAGGGTTGGTTTCTACCTGCACGGCTCAGGTAGCATCAAGTGAAATGTGAAATGAGATGGTAGGAGATGCATGGCAGAACTGATGGAGAGCTGGGAAGCGGACACAAGGCTGGCTTGGATAGCAGATGCTGAAAGGAAGCAGAATAGGATGTGCTGAGAGGAGGAGATGAATGCCAAGCTAGCAACAAGATTAGAGGAAAAGAGAGGTGAAGAAATATCAGTGCCTGAGGGCAAGAAGGCTTGAGTGGAATGGCAAAGGACAAGACAGTAGCGTTTGGTGAGCCAAAGGGACTGAGGCTGGAAAACCCGGAGTGAGAGAGACACCTAGCAAGAGCAGCAGGACAGGGACAGCAGCCCTCAGAAAAGCAGAAGAGCAGCAGGTTGGAGGGGATAGACTAGTTGTATGATGTCTAGCACTCTTTGACATGGGAAAAGATCTCAAGTAAGCATGAGAATGCTCATCTCACTCCAAAGCCACCTTTCAGCTCAAGCGGCCAACAGCAGATACCTACAACACACACATCAAAGCACAGTATCAAAAAAGGATATAAAATGTAGGAAAGCATGTGGCAGTATTTCCCCAAGACAGTGTTCCACCACCACCTCCACAGACACAAGACAAGTAAGGTCCCTAACACCTGGTAAGATATCCTGTAATGAACTGTCCTGTCAGGCAGAACCTTGTAGTCTAAAAGACACTGTGGCAGAGGGATGAGGAGCTCGTGTACACACTGTGCAACAAAAGTATACAACTGTGTAATGACTTCTATTTGCTTGGAGCCTGAAGCCTGCTAGTTTCATTTGATAACCCGAGGTCTCATTGTGAAAGATAGGGTGAATGACCATTCCTCATCCATCCTCTCCAAGCTACTCAACTTTTCAGAGCACTCTCAGAGACTCCAGGCATCTTCCTTTCTATGGTGAAAAGTTCTAATCTACTGTGTAATTTCTTCTACAGGAGCCATATCATACTTTAAGCACTCACCATCACCCTTTAAACTCTGCAGTTTATACTATATACTACTTCTAAGGAAGACCAGAACTGCACACAGTGTTCACAAATACAGGCTAAGTCCATAACTGACACAGCAGTACAGTTATGATCTACAATTTGTTCCCCATTCCTTTCCTAATAATCCCTAACACTGCTTTTTTGGCACTAATGAAACTGTTTCCACAGAGCTATTAATACCCTAAGTCTCAGTCCTGAGAAGTTAGAGGCTATTCACAGTAGGCTATTCAAGTACACTAAGATAAGATTAATCTGTGCTTCTCCCATGTACACTGAGCCTTTACTACAACTTTTGCCTGCCATTCCACCTCCACTCAATCTGTATCAAAGACCCATCTGAAATTCTTCATAGCTTGTTTTTATTAATTCTACCTTGAATAACTTTCACCATCAAATGGGTCACCTCATAATTTATCCTCTTTTCCAAATCACAAATATTTTGAATGTCACAGGCACAAGAACTGATCCTTTGAGATTCTGCCGGTGACCTTTCTCCACCTTGAGGATGGACCATTAATTCCCGCCTTTTTTTATCTTTCCTCTTATTTAGTCACATAGTTTTCTCTTCTATTCCACGGTAGATTAATTTCTTTAATAGCTTCTGGTAATGGACCTTGTTAAATTTCTTTTGAAAAATCAAAGTAGACACACTATCCATTTGTCTACCTATTCCTTTAAAAAAACTGAAAGTCTCTTGCTCAATATCATACTCACTGACAAGTCCAATAATCCTAGCACTTCAAAAAGCACCACCACCACCCCAAACAGGCTTTCTGAAACACATTTCCAGAACCCTCCCTAGCACCTTTTAGAAATACCCAGTGATCCCCATCGCTGACTCCTCCTTTGTAGTTAACAGCTGCATCAAATCTGTTGGCAGCATTCAATCTTCTGCTGAGACCAGAATGTATTTAGCATGAGATCTTAGCACTGCTTTCAGTGACATGGCAGAAATATGTGGGAAGATACTTCATATGCAAATCAACTTAGTGACATGTGGTAAGATTACACTTCCTTTCTCTCCCTCTCTCCATCTTTCCTTCCTCAAAGGCTAAGCAAACAACACACTTAGCAGAATTCTCCCATTGCAAAATTAAGTACCTTGTGTTGAAGGAAACATGAAAAAAAAAAAGAAGGAAAAAATCATCCTGGTTTGTCTCTTTTGAAAGCTGGATGCATACAATAAAGAAGCTATGAAACTTACGCAGTGGTTTCAAGCGTTACTCACAGGTTGTGTGTCTGTTTGAATGCACACACCACCTGTCAAAACCAAATATACATGCATGCTTCATAATCCCTGAATGTACGTGTACTATCAACACGTACTTTTGGTTTCGAAGCTTCTCCCCAGCCTTTCTGCAGTCTTCCAGCTACAAACTAGGGATGACACTCCTCGCTCTCACCGCCTTTATGAAACAACACCTGTGTCTCCAAAGTGCTTGGGTAAGGTTAGAGAAAATTCCAAGAGGAAAATCAGTTTTGACTTCAGGATTTGAGTGACAAGCAGTAACTAAGGCTGTGGGAAAGGCCAAGCCTGGGAGTAAGAGGAAAACACTGAATAGCTCATTCAGGCACACACAGGGGGATGGGGCACACAGATGGGGCCACCCTGCAACTGCAGCCTTCTTGCAGCTTTGCACAGGAAGGGTCAAGCTACTGCTGTCAGAAGGCCACCATAGCTTCCCCCTTTTCTAATATTTAAGCTCTTTTAAACCTTACTAACATTCTTTCAGCACCACTTTTTGTGGTTAACTCGTTTTTATATAAAGCACTGATGAAAAAGCAGGAATATGCTGCTTTTAATCCCTGACACACTCAAGTAGCCAGGTCAGAGCTAAAACAGACAGAAAACTTACTCCACCTAGCACTGGTCATTCAAGCAGAAAACTGGTTCTCCTTTTCAAGCTCCTAAACATTTAAAAAAAAAAAAAACAGAAACAGTATTTACTACAGTTTGTAATGTTGCCTTTAACAAATAAAGAAGACTTTCACATATTATTGACCACTTCCCATGAGCTGTTCCTGAAGTGTACACATCACTTGTTCTGGTTTCCTTTGTCCATTGTTAAGAGTCAAATGAACTGCTCATTTTCAATATTTAGCTATAATGAATTCTTTTACTGCTTTAGGAGCAGATCTGCAGAGCTGTTTTGTTCAAGATCTCAAAACATTTGTGTTGTCACCTGTTCACAAATCATTTTCTTATTAAAACCTCACTGCAGTCAAACAAGTAACCATAGGGCATACCCTAAAAATGCACAGAAATACGTAAGCTCAGACTTATTTCTTCTGAGCTTATTACACAAATCTAAGATGTTTTATATTTACTCTTGGTCACACATAAAAGGTACATTCTGGTCACCACCAGAATGCTAATTTTGCTCTATCTCTTCCCTTCAAGGCTTCCACGCCTTCAGCTAGGATTTGTCTAAACCAACAGCTGAACCGATGTTTGGCTCAAGTGAGGAGGTGGAAGCCTCCAGAAACAGATCCATGACTTCCTAAGGAAGTTTTCGTGCTACTGGTGGGCGATCTCATTCAGGATTTCTCTGCCCACTCCCCATCTCTTCCTCCAGCTGATGACACTTTGTCCCCTGAAACATGACGAAGGCCACTTTAACAGCTTATACAGTTCTGCTGAAGAAAACACTTGGAAAAGCACAGTTATAAACCATGCGGCAATACATCTGCTTAGAATTATAATAAAAAGATAAACCCGTTACTGTTCAGTATGAATGATCAGTAACCCAACTGATGCTTGACAGTCACTTTCTTCGCTACCACAGCAGCTGACCATAAAATTCAGGCGTAACAGAAAACCATTTCTATTCATTGAAGCATGTCAGGGCATGTCTTAACCACACTGCTGCACGGAAGCACATTTAACAACACACTTCAAAAACGGAGGCTCTAAAACCTTGCTGCAATGAGCTCAGCTGCGAGGATGCAGAATCTGGAGAAAACTGACTGCCAGCACAACACCAATGTGCTGCCAGCGTGCGGCCAAGTGTGGTTTTGGACCTGGGCAGGGACTAGGCTAGGGAGCACCTGGCCAAGGCTTTGCTGCAATGGAAGGAAGCCAGCATGTTCGGACACCTCGTTATCCCTGCAGTGTTTGCAGTTTCACAAAAAAAGTGCCTAGCCTGTGCAAGCAGGGCTTTTTCATCCACCTTCCAGCTCTACACCAAAAATACCACTAGTAGGCAGGAATATTGTCTGTGAGGGAGCAAAAAAAAAAAAAGATTAAATATTTCTGCCAATGAATAGTTTGCCTTTCATTGCACCTAGAATTTCTCTACCCATGGTCTCCCCACTAAGCAATTCAGATTGTCAGTATTTTTGGAGATCCTCTCCTTCCTGTCAGCTAGTGCTGTCAGAAAAACTAGACACGATGTAGTCGTG
>NW_010417858.1:12072-13443 GCF_000710305.1 Buceros rhinoceros silvestris | reverse complement strand
CGTGTAGGTGAAACTAACTGCATTTTTTTATTTTAGGAAAAAAGAGTGGTGTAAGGCTTGTCTGCACCACTCACATGGCTGAGTGGAGACTGAGGGAAGCTGGAGGCGGATAGCTAAACTAGCAGGGACAGGAAAACTGAGACAATTATTTAATGCCATTCTGTTAATTAGGCACTGCATGGAAAAACCAGTGGAAAGCACTTCCAGAGTACCTGAAAAAGAAGCCTTGCCATTGCAATCAGAAATAGGTGCACTAGTCTGTGAGCTGAGAGGAAAAAAAATAGCAAGTACTGCTGTGTAACAGAAGTAAACAGGCATTTCACATGTTTGTGTGAAAAAATTCCACAGTTAAAATTGCAAGTGAACTACCAGATGAACCAAAAGAACTGTCAGTTACAGATACCTATTTAGATGATTCATTGCAGGCATAACCTTGGCATTTTCTTTGAACCAAAAACTGTACCTTGGCATTTTCATTGTACCAAAAATTGAGTAATCCTTTTCTTCTGATATCAACAAGCAGTTAACTGTACAAGCTGTTAGAGCAATAAAGCATGACAAGTTAATAAATATTTTCAAAGATGCTTTTGTTAAAACCAGAAACAGAAGTAACTTTTCTCTACACAACCAAACAGCAAAATATACTTGTCATATAACCTAATCCACTAGCTTATAAACAAACAATTGCAAGCAATCACACTTCGATCAACAGAGGCTACATATATAATGATATTCCAATACATCTGGATCCTTCACACACTGTCTGAATACAGCGCTGTCCTGGTTTGAGTTAGAACAGAACTCATTCTGTTTAGAGACTGAGCTGAAAAGTAAAACCACTTCTAAGTGACGGCACTGTCTGAAGTTAACGGCACATTTTTGTAGACTGTGTCTGCTTCTAGCAGTGGTAACGCTTGATGTTTACAGTCACTACCAGGGACTGGTGTGCAGAAAGGATCTTGCTGACACTTGTTACTATGGAGACCAAGGTCACTGCTAAATCCTGTGTGCCACGTTGGGAGTGCAGTAAGCTCGATGCCACACCTGCAGGGAGGAGCGGACAGGACAGGTGACCCTCAACTGACCAAAAAGATTTTCCGTGCCACAGACGTCATATTCTGTATAAAGCTGAGGGATCACAAGGGTCAAGCTCTCTCTTCCGCTCTTCTTCAATGGCCAACATTGAAGTATGACTCTGCCCATTCTGCCTTCAATCCCAGGCCGTGCATTCCTGAATCCAGTTCTGGAATCCAGCTCCTGCATCCAGCTCCCATCTGCTGCCAAGTCCAGCCTGGGCTTTCCCCAGTGTCTGCCCACAGCATCAGTGGTGATGGTGATATGGTTGCCATTGGGGATAGGGGACAGGGTGCG
>NW_010417858.1:0-11946 GCF_000710305.1 Buceros rhinoceros silvestris | reverse complement strand
CGGGGTGGGAGGGGGGGGTGGGGGTGGTTAGGTATTAGTATTGTATATATTTGTATACAGTTCATTTTATTGCTATTATTTTCATTAAAGCAGTTCTAGTTTTGTTTCTTAATCCCTAAGTCTCTCTTCCTTATTCCTTCTATTTTCTCCTCTGGGGAAGGCCCATGCCAGAATCACAGAATCATTTTGATTGGAAGAGACCTTTAGGATTGAGTCCAACCATACACCCTGCACTGCCAGAGGCCGTAATCCAAGTCCTTCAGCACCACATCCACACGGCTTTTAAACACTCCCCGAGATGGGGACTCCCATCACCTCCCTGGGCAGCCTGTTCCAATGCTTCATAACCCTCTCTGTGAAGAAATTTTTCTTAATATCCAATACAAATCCCCTGGCACAACTTGAGGCTGTTTCCTCTAGTCTCATCACATGGGAGAAGAGTCCAACCCCATCCTCCCCACAACCTCCTTTCAGGTAGTTGTAGAGAGCAATAAAGTCTCCCCTCAGCCTCCTTTTCTCCAGACTAAACACCCCCAGTTCCCTCAGCTGCTCCTTACAGGACTCGTGCTCTAGACCCTTCACCAGCTTCATTGCTCTTCTCTGAACACACTCTGGGATGTCAATGTCCTTCTTGAACTGAGGGACTCAAAACTGGATACAGTATTTGAGGTGCAGCCTCACCAGTGCCAAGTGCAGGGGGACAATCACTTCCCTCCAAGCACTTAGTAGCATACATTAACAGGAAAATGAAAGAGAATCACATGTGAGTATGAGAGTAAGCACTTTACACAGCACAGTTCATCAAAGACCTGGTAATTCCTCTTTACCCCACCTGGCAGTTGTTTGTCTGTCATGCCCACATGTCGATCCACAAACCTCTGCATAATTCAGCTTCTCTCTCTCCAGGGCTACAGCGCACAATAAGCAGCTAGGCTGGGGTGTATTCCACCACTCCATGAAATGTCATCTGTTCAGAAAAGCAGAGCTGTGCATTTATCCACTGGTGTTCAAAGAATCACTGGCACAAGGATGCCTGCTCCTGCTGCCAGCCTGGAACACAGAGTGAATTACCTCATTTCACAGCCCACGCTGCACAAATACACCAGCTGCTTTTCCTCAGGCAAGAAGTGAAGAGAGGAGAGAGGAAACCATAACTGCTTATGCTTACACTGCCCCAGCACAGGCAGAAACCCTGCCCTGCCACTGCAGCCAGTAGCAGATTTCCCTCCAACGTTAACAAGGCCGGGTTTTCAGCCAGGGTATTTTTCAAGAACAGTTTCCATAAAATGAAGTGGAAATCACAGACTCCTTGGCACTGCTTGATGAAATCCTGCAGCTGTACCCCACAGCAAACTTACTGTCACCATTTTGGAGAGCTCAGTCTTAAAAGCATCTGCTTTTTGTATGCTGCAGGTGTGAGGATGCCAGCACACATACCCACACCGCGCCAAGGAAGCGCTGCAAATCTTCATTCTTCCGACAGCACATCTCGTGGCTCATCATCTTTGCCTGAGCTCCGAAACACATTCATGGCTCTATGTCAAGCAGCACACTCCTCACTCAAATGGTGTAATTTTAACCCTTAAATCTTCGTATTGCTAAAAAAAAAAAAATCCCTCAAATCCCAGATTTTTTTTTCCCTTGAAAACAGCAGTGTGACACCATCATTCGAGAAACCTAAATATCCACTTAGATTCCTATTTCTGTCACGAAGCACTGCTAGCCACCTTAAGCCATAATAAGCACACACTGGAAGATGCCACTTTCTAAAAGCATGAATATAAAAATAAACTTAGTTTTAAGGCGATTGCTTTCACTATGTTCAGAAAGGTACCTAAAATTTACTCAACTATTTTCACAAGAAGTTTCCCCTCTTCAACGCACACTGAAATGGTACGGTAATCCCCCGTATGCCTTAAAAATGCAATGAATACACTGGTAAATCAGATTTATTGCTCAAAACCATCTTCTCAAAGTTTGCAGTTTTAAGAACATTATGAAGCCGTGCACACAGGCATAAAATCCTATCTTAAAATTGAATTAAGCCAGTAATGATGGTCCTTATAAGGGTTCTTCACCCGAAGTGCAAAAAGCCAATCCACACACCGAGTCAAGATATTTGTGTTTATTTCTGTTCTGCAGAACAGGGTGCCAGGCATTTAACAACAGCCGGCACACCTGACGTTGCAAGGCGCACAGTGTTTATAGCAGCATGAGACACTTGATCGATCAGTCCTATTTCCATACCCACCCTAACACATACGTGTGTGTGCTACCTCACGATTAAAACATTTTAGAGGGGTTCAGGGAGGTTCCCTAATTAACATGCTCATGTTTTATGTCAGGGGTGTGTATTTACTTTAGGATACACTCTCGGCTCCTCTTTGGTCCAGAAGTTTCGTATTTAGTTACCATATGCCTAAGTCAGCAACAGCGAAGGAACGCGTAAGACACGCTGTTTTGTTTCACACCCTATTCAAGGTGAGGTACTTTCTGTGATGCCTCAACCATGTCCCAACTGAAACTTCTTGATAAACTTTTAGCTTTGTTCTTTTGACATCGGTAATGCTTTTCTGCTTTGGGTTCAACTAGAACATTTTTAGAGGGCATATTTATGTGGTCACTGCAAAGACACGGGGCTGACTCAAATAAGAGGCTTCTACTTTGCTTACTTAAATTATTGCTTTTATGCTTTAGTTGCATCCACTTCCAAAAATACAAAACTGGGTGATCTAATAAATCTGATCAGTATTACCAGAGTATACTGCCGTAAGTAGCTGCAGAAACTACCATCGTGCACATGTCTCAGAGAGGGAAGACTCATGGAGCAGCCAAGCGCTGTAGTGATAAGCTCTCTACACATCTAGGAAAGCCTTGGCTGAAGACTGAGACGCAAATGGACTGTGAAGACGTTCTGGCCTGAAAGCAGACACATTTCTGTCACTCACAGTTTCCCACTTCTGTGGAAAAAAGATGTCAAGATGGAAGAAACTATAAGCTGACTCAAGATACTGAAAGGGAAATTCTCAAAGTAAAAATTATAAGACTCAACCCTGCAATCATCTGCCCACTGCCCAACTTTCCTTTGGCATCTTCATTCTTACCAGAGTCAGTGGCTTTAACAGTGGTATACATCAAGGATCTATTTGCACTAAAATTTGAGGAATAAGCAGGGCCAGTGCCCAGCTTCTGAACTGCCCGCTAGAGCTACCAGACCAAGGATAGCTGAGGCACATGCAGAACTGACAGACAAGACCCAACTTCTAAAAAATTTATCTTTGAACATTGAAGAAATATTAGCAGGAGAGAAAGGAAAGAAAAAGAGGGAAAAAAAAGCAGCTTTCAGGGCTCCTTAACTCTGAAACAATATTTAAGAAGAAGTATTCCAAGGCATAGTACTGCTTATGGTGATAATCAGTATCCTCATACTGAGCTGTTTGTACAGGCTACAAGATTAGTTACCAGAAAGAAAAAATAAACCACAAAACCAAACCCAACATGATACTGCATAAAATTATTTAAAAAGAATCTGTCAAAGCCATGAAATACCAACAGACTGGGTTCAGTCAGCTCCCTGCCTCCCATCTACCCCTTTGACATACAAGACAGCAAGAGGATTCAAAGTATTTGACCACAACTTTCAAACTACAGAAAAATCAAAGTAATAAATTAAAAGGGTAACCGTCCAACAGCAAAAGTAAATGAACAGCCCAAACACTTTTTCCCCTTCAAGACTTCTGCTCTTTTCAGAGGATCTGTTCATCTCATGACCAGCTTCACCCCCCTATGAAGGCAGCAAACCAACAGGAGAGGACAATGTGGACTGGTAGCAGTAGATGAACACCACACTGCTTACTTGGCAAGCCCCACTTCTGAGGAGCAAGCTGTACTCCCAGTCTCACATGGGGAAAAATTACTCACTCCTGCAGCCTCCTCCTCTAATGCACTTTCACCTCATGCAAGAAAGTCGAACTTTAACCAGACACAGCAAGTAAAGGGCTGCTTGATAATAATGGCCATGTTCAGCACTTCTCCTCCAATGGAAGTAATTATGTGGCCACTCATCCCCCAGTAAACTCTTCAGAACATCAGTAACTAATGTGTTCATTTGTATTAGTTTTATGTTAGTCAAGGTCAAAAGATGAATGGCAGCGTAGGAGAAGGATGACAAACACAGGTAAACACAACTCCCAATTACAAGGAAATCAGACCAAAAAAAAAGTGTATGGGGGGATTTAAAAACAAAAAATAGGACATAAGCATAATGGACAAAGGTGCTTACATGTCTTTAAAATTTTTGCCTCCAGCAAGCAAAGCCTACTTTGCAACCTAGTACAGCAGACATTCAAATACGAGTATATTTCCATTCAAAACTGCAACTCAGGAAAGACACCTTCAAAGTCCAAGTCCAGTTCCTCTCTCCTGCAGGGAACTGCATATAGTCATGTTCATAAATTTATGAACTCCATTCTAAATTACTAGACCTCTTATTCCTTTTTCCAGAGGACTGCTGGAGCTCCTTACCCTTGCAGAAACTTCCTTATAATTTCCAGATTAAATTTATTCATGGCCAATTTATATTCATTTGCTCTTGTGATGACATTGTCTTTTATCTTAAATTAGGTGGTAAGTTCTCCAGGGCACTGACCAAATCTACATAAGTATAGAGAGCCCTAAGCATAATAGTTCCCTGATCATAATTCAGAGCTTTGCTTATGATGACAATACAATAAATAATAAAAATTAGTTTTTGTAGTTCCACTAGTCTGATCATCTTCTGCCACATCTCTAGTTAGTGCACATACACTCGCGTGGAACCTGATCAAATATATCATGATGAAGGTAGGCGAGACTGCAGTTCTGCCCTACCTCTCACAAGTTGCTTATCTGGCTCTACAAGTGTATCAACACTACAAGCTGATGTTTTTATCTTGTCCATGGAAAGCTGAAGAGAACACAGCAGTGAATGGGTAGAAGAGCATGTCCCTTTTAGCGTTACAACTAATGGCAGAAGTGACCCACTGAACTCATGCAGAAGCCAGGAAAACACTCAAAAAGCAGCAGATTCCTTTCTGCAGTGCGGATTCATATTACTAGAGGCAAGTCCTTCCCCCTACCACAAGTTTTAAATGTGGTTTCTCCTTGAACACTTTTGCTTCAAGCCTGGAATCACCTATTTCCTATCCTCACAAACAAACATAAGATCTAGAAACTTAACTGAGCAATAACGTTCCCTGATACTTCTCTCAGTACAGATTCTGCGCACCTGCTGTTTGTTAGTTACTCTGCAGTCCTACCTTTGTTAAGTTAGCACACTCGCTGCCTGGGCAGCAGGCAGAGCCTGCCATGTGTTTTACCTATTCTATACAAATGAACACAAATTCTAGAAAAAATTGAGTATTGTCTGGGTTTTTTTCATCATGCATTTCATAGAATACCTGGCTTGAGGTGCCTTCCACACATTTTAGCTGTCCTGACTTAGTATAAAAGCAAGTTCCAACTCTGAACTCCATCACTTAAACATGAAACTAGGCAGTCCATTTATCACAATTCAAACGGCAATGGTAAAGTAACATTAAGTATCTCATAAAATAATCTCAAGAAAATGTTGTGCCTAGACTGTTAATGAAAACAATAAATTAATATGATTCTGTTCTCTGAATCCTGACAGAAGTAAAGGTTAACAAAAAAAAAGGACTGAATCTGTTTTCAATTGGTGAATTGATTCAAAGCGCAAAAGACACAGAAAAGAACAGTAAGCAACTGCTACAAAAATAATGTTGCAGAAACAAACAGGGGAATTTATAATCCAGCTTTTGCTTGCTTTCAATAAAAAGAGATTGCCATTGTCTTTCACAGTAAGAGACCAAGTACAAGATACGCAGAAGATACTGGTGAAAAAAAAAAAGTATGTATTTAGGGAAAAGATGGATAGCTTATAAGCAAGAGAACTGTAAACCGGACACACACATGTGTGTCTGTATGGGAGGAAAAGAAGAGAGAAGACAGACAATGACAAAAATCAGAGAAGTAAGCAGAAGCCTGGTTTACAGTCACTTACGAAAATAGTATCGGGAAGAGTAGCAGTATTTTCTCTCTAGTTAATGCATTCCAAAGGACTGAATCATTGGACAAAACTGACCTCTGAGAGGATGATAATACAAGAATACAAGAGATATTTATGTATATTCTCTATCTTTTTCATGAAGCAACTGAAAAGCCAAAGAGCAGAAATAAACAGACTAAAATTCAGTGACTCACCCAAACACCTGTAGGGAACCACAATATGCGGGTGACCATTGCACTGCTTCCACCCTCTCTTGCACCAGTTCTGGATCGTAACTGGCTGGTTGGCTTCGACAACATTGGTGATTTGCAATTCAGGGTAGACCTAGCATTAGAAGTATATAAAAAAAAAGACAAATGTTATCAAAAGTACGCACTCTGGATCATGCAATACTGTTACACGTGTTTGTCACATGGGTATGACAGCACGATACTCATTTTCCTATCTTCTCCCTCTTCTGCTGTGTAACGTATTTCCTTCATGGTATGAGTACGTGCACTTATCCGGAAAGTTTTCACTGTTCGTTCATCAGTAAAAACATGCGGTTGCCACTCAGAATATGATGGTGGTAACAGTGCCTGTGGAACTATAACTTGGCTTGTTATACTTGCTAAAGATCAGCTAATCAGGTGTTTCACAGTTGACTAAAATAACCTCTCCTCGATGTCTAGGCTATTGCTCCCCCAGCAAACCTTCATATATTCAATCTAATTAACATACACCTAAAATTAACACTATGCCTTTATATTTATCTCAATCATTCTTTCCCTCTGCAGTCTGTGGAGGATTAGCAGTCTGTTGAATTAGTTACTCATATTTAAGTTTACATCACCAATGTAAGTCTATTTCCAACTTTCCTAAATTGCCAAGATCAAAATCCTACCTTGCTCTTAATACTGCAACACGCTTCTACACCCACAAACTAGCCACCAGCAAACTAATTTACTGGCAAGCCACAAGTTTAATCGAGCCACACAGCTGCATTTTTATTTCTGTCAGTCCCTTCATACCACTCCCTTTTTTTAATTTTACTGTCCATAATGGCTTATCTGGCCCCTTTCACCGAGGACAGTTCTTTTAGACATCAACCTTTTGTGCAGACCCACCTCCCAGTCACCTTATACATGTACATTTTCATTCACTGGGAGCACACTGCCTTGCACTACACTGCAGTTCATGCTGTGAAAGGATTTCAGAGCATGTAAACCACATTCCTTATGGATAAAACTTAAGAGGAATATGTACCCCTGAAGCACACCTAACAGGTGGCTAGTTCATGCCACCAGGACAGGTCTAATGAAAGCAAGGCCTTGGCAAAGCATGGACAGTCAGCCCCTGCTGCTTCACTCTGCGCTTCCAACTCTCGTGGCACCAGAGCAGCTGCTAACAGAGCCTATGGCTCTTGTTTTTAATTTTTCAATCTGACAATCTATCAGCCCTAACATCAAACTGAGGAGGTACTAGTTTTCTTTTGCCTTTCCTCAAGCAGTCCTTACCAATTTCTGAGCATGTGAGACTGAGGATTTAGATAGACTGAAAACTACAGTCTACTCATACCTACCAGTGGAAAAGAAAAACAGAAATAGAAACAAGCCTGAGGAAAAATAAGTAATTGGAAGTGGCCCAAAAAAACCCTGCAGCAGAGAGACATAAACCCAACTAAAGAAAGCTGGGTTGAGTTTGGGCGAATTCTGGGAGTCCAAAACTGATGCTTGGAAAACTACTGTAAGAACCTCCACAGCCCTGCCCCAAGTTAAAAGGATTTCGTTTCAATCACATACCTTCCCCAAGCTCACAGCATCCCAGTGGGCCAGTGATCCCTGGTACTCCCCTGACCAAGCGTTTAAAATGTAACTGTGCCAAAAACTGCAGCTGGAGTAAAACTTCCTAACTTTGAAAGACACTACCGAACAAGAGCAAGCCTTCTCCGTCTTGAGACCAGTAGTCTTTGAATGAACGTGGTCTGGTCCACAGGCATGGTAACAACAGCAAGCAATCAAAGCATGATGATTGGAAATACTTGGGAAGAACTTCTTACTTTAAGAGGCAGGAAGGGACTAGTATAAATGTAAAACTGAACTATATTATCAACTTAATGCACAAAACAAGCCCAGGTACAGTAATAATGCCAAAGAAACGACTACAGAAACAAACACTACTTGAACAATGCACTTTATGCTGAAGAGACGGAACATCAACCTTGGCTTGTATTACAAAACAGCATTTTTTAATTGGACACTTCTTGCTTTGCGCAAGGACTTAACGGAAGCCATCTGATACATTTCTGCCAGCTTTCTCAGCACCCTCAGCTCACTGCAACAGATGGTTAAAGCATGCACAGGGGCTTCAGACACAACCTTCTACATTAATCCAGCATGCGAGGTACAGTCCACTTCAAGAAAGCCCACAAAGTAGACCTTAAGAGTGAAAGCTTGCTGCACTCAGGAGACTGAAGCTTTGCTTTGTTCTTTTTGTCAGCAGGTGACCAGGGCTGATGGTCATCATCCACATTACACCATTTTTACACTACTCACAAAAGGTGGCTCCAGAGGAGCCTAGCAGGTGCAGCAGCAAGGTTGCAAATTCAAGGAAGGTTCTCCTTTCCTCTTCAATCTCATTTTCTTTTCCCTTGTGTTCCCTCAGTTCCACCAAACAGGTCTGCACGTGCTCATGCTCTTGATTCTTTGTCACAGCACTGCCAGAATGGATTAGGATGTCGCCGCGGTGGGAAATTTCACACCCCGACTACTGTGTAAATATTGAACTGCAAGGCACCATAGCTGCCTCAAGAGCTAACAGGCAAGATGCAGGAGGAAGATTTGATTTCCTTTGGATGCTGCCTTTAGCACTGTCATGCTGCACTCTTCCATCCGCAGACATCACATCTGAATAATTACAGGTTATGGTTACATAATGCTGGATGCCGTCACAAACCACGCGCTTGATACATCAGTGTCACCGACACGTTCTCATCAGGGACACTTTAACATTCCTCGGTGTTAAGTGTCACTTGTCACATATGGAGGAAGTAAATGCCTTAAATGAAGATAACTCAAAAAAATTTCACAATGGGTGGACTAGAATGTTAAAAAAGGAAATTAAGAAAAACCTCAAAGCAATTTATGCATCCAGAGAAATGTGTACATAGCTTTAAAATGATAGAAAATAGGATTCTGATCCATGAGAACAAAGACACGGTTGTTTTCCTGAGGTGAATGTCTCAGGAGTGAACTATAACTGTATAACCTTACTGAAACAATAAAATTAGAAGGGGGGAAAACGTGTTTAATTTGTTTGGGGTTTTTTGCTATTTCCCCAAACCCCCATTTTTTCTTCTGGTTGGTACAGTGGACCAAATTTTAAGTAGTTAACAGTATTTGTCAAAAGCACACAAGAACAAAGAAATACAAAGAAGCCTCCTCTTCTGTTTCTGCATCAGTTACAAAACTCCTAATTTCCTTTGACAGCTCACACAAAGCTCTGTCCACCCTTCACAAAAAAAACAGGCTTTGAATTTCATTTTCAGTAGGTTAACACCAGCAACGTGTATGCGCTGAGGAAAGCTCCCCGCACTAGACTTACATAAGGTATTTGTTCTGAATTGAAAGGGGACATACTTAAGTGGCACAAAAAAAAAAAAAAAAAAAAGAGCCTCATATTTATTTATAGTGTCCCTAATGAGCCATGGCTCCTTCTAGAGAGTCAGAGCGAGCAGCTCTAGAAAATTACAGATTCAAACTTTCAACATTATCCTACTTTGCTGCAGAAAAACTGTTTTAATGTATTTTAAAAGAAGCAGTGGAAGAAAAACAGGTCAATATAATCTAAAAATTTTAACTCTTATGAGCATGGGCAACAGGCAAAAAAAATTTGTTTAAAATTTAAGTACAAAGTTAATATGCAATCAATAGATATTTTTTCTTTAGACACCTTAGTATTTTTCTCCAAAGTGCATCTGTTGTGGTTTGAACTGAGCTGGCAACTAAGCACAACGCAACTGCTTGCCCAACAGCTTTCCAGCCCCCGGAGTCGGGGGGGAAGGCAGAAGTAAAGCAACGTGGGTTAAGATGAGTTTACTTGAACAAGAGAGAGAAAACAACGCGCTGTGTAATGCCACCGCTGCTGTTTGAGACTGCCTGCCCTTGCCACTGAGCCTTGTTGCATATATACATACATACTGGGCAGGAGGTCAGTATGGTATCAAATATCCCACTGTCTGGTTCCATCTGGCTACCCCAGTTGTGGAATCAATCCTATCCTAACCAAACCCAGGACGACATCTGTTCAAATTCTGACTGTTCCAAATCAGAGATGTGTTTTAGTTTAACTGCCACCAAATGGTGTATCAGTCTGAAGTGGACACATTTTCTTATCACTTCCTTCTATTCTTTTCCTTAATCCTTCAGCTGTTTGCTGTACCTACTCATAATATCTTGGTTTAAATTAGATCACATAGTTGGTTTCTAGATCTTCCTTATACCCTAAGCCTCAGCACCTGTCACAGCAAGACTTTGAATACAGCTTGGATTCAAATTGCTCAACTCTAACAATGAGAAACAGCTGCTCAGTCTCTCCGAAAGTGCACTGTCCAGTCTCTCTGCAACGTGCTGCTGAAAAACCGGTGCTAACGTGCTCCAGATCTGACAGGTATTTTCAGAGCTGGCATTCTGCTTGAAATCTGTCTCAGGCCGTCAGTGACAGTATCTGTATTAAAAACTAAATGCAAGACTGAATGTAGACACTCTACAAAGGAACATTCATACAGATATAAGCAATAAAGAAGAAATTACTGCTGCAAATAGTCAAAACAAAAATGAAGGTGGTTTTAGCAGTTGCACCTTTGCCAACTTCAATCATTTGCATGCTTTGATTTAGTTAAAAGGGAAGGTAACTGAAACCAGGGTACAGTTTGGTTATAGTCAGACTCTCCCTGCCTATTCTTCTCCCTCACCTTCTACCTAAAACATTAAAAAAACAACTGAACAAGCTAGTCTGTGAACAAGTTTCCTTCCAATTGGACCGTGAAACTCTGTACTTTGAATATTCTGTCCTTACAATATCTATTTTCATTTATCATTAATAACTGTTCACAGAAATTATCAGATGATTTGATTTTTAAAATGATAAAAATTACAGAAGTGATACAGGCAACTTTTCACCTCTGTGCTTTAAGTGGACAAAGAAGATTTTTCATCACTTCAGCGACAGTCTGCAAACAGCTACTGCAAGAATGCACACATTTAACAACCAGTGTTTTAGGAAAACTGCAGTCTTAAAATTGCTTGTGGAAAACATCTTTTGACAGTAAGCGTATCTAAGGATAGCTAAACAATGCTTCAACTATGAAAAGGCCAGATTAACAAATTATAATTGGGTCAAAACAATTTCTATTCCTTTCTAGAGTGTATCTTTAAATAAATAAATACTTTTTGTCCTCTCCCATCAGAGGACAAAAAGCAACCCTCATGCTAAAACTACAGAAAGAAAGAAGAGATGAGCTGTTTCCCAGAATTTTCAGAGACTCATAGAATGGTTTGGGTTGGAAGGAACCTTAAAGATCATCCAGTTCCAAGCCCTCCGCCATAAGCAGAGGACAGCGGACACCTTCCACTAGATCAGGTTGCTCAAAGCCCCATCCAACATAGCTCTTAAAGACCATCCAGTCCCAACCCCTCCGCCATAAGCAGAGGACAGCGGACACCTTCCACTAGATCAGGTTGCTCAAAGCCCCATCCAACATAGCTGTGTTGTGTTTGTGTCTGGCAGGGTTTTGGTAGCTGAGGAGGGTGCTGCTGGCATAGCCTCTGCAAGAAGTTTCGAGAAAACTCCCCTGGCACCAAGTTGTCCTCACCTCTGGTCAAGGCTGAGCCAATCAGCAC
>NW_010417857.1:5291-6758 GCF_000710305.1 Buceros rhinoceros silvestris | reverse complement strand
TTCATCCGTGAAGCCAAGCCATGATGATGACTGCCCATCTTTCAATTTCGACAAAAACCCTGACCCCAGAGACTTTTGGAACTGGACCATACATGGTCAGGACTACGGGTCAACAACAAATGCTGTTTAATCCCTCATGTTCTCTCAAACGAATTGAATTACTGATGCAAAACAATGTTTCAGAAATTTAGCAGCTTGCTTGCCGTTTCTGAGAACTTCCTGTGAAAGATAGACAACCTGGCTGCAAAAGCAGACCCTTTCTAAAAGGCGAGCAAAAAGAGACCTAACTGGTGTCCTAGGAACAGGACTGGGAGTTCTAAATAGCATTGACTCGGAGGTCTTGATGAACAAACTGGCCACCACAACTGGTGACCTGAACAAACTGACACGGTCTTCTCTGCTGGCCTTGGGAACTAACCAATGGCTTTTATCAAGCATATTACCAAAATGGGAAACGATAAATGAACAAGATCACGAACGAATTGTAGATGCACTTGTTGTGACCCAAAATAATATTTCCCTGGCTCTCAGTTGTATCCAAGCTCAGCTATGGATACAATCAGTGACGGCTGCAATCATAAGGGGAGGTGAGGAAGGCACCCTGCCTGCTGAAATTAGAAAGAGATCAGGGACAATGCAACTGATTTTGAAAAGAAATCCCAATCCCGGTGGTACCTAGTGAATTTTACTTATGACCCCATCACCAACATTGCTATGTTGGTGTTAACCATACACAACGCTTCGGTATACACAATATACCGAATCATTGCGTTAGGACTGAATCACAATGGAGCTACACTCTATCCCTTAAAGCATAGAGTATGGGCCCGAAAGGACAATGGTAAATGGCAGACTGTTGATGTGGATGCTTGTACCACACGAGGACAACAAGGATTTGTTTGTGAAAGCAATCCCATAAGCGCTCAAGACATTTGTCTTGTTACTGAACAAAATGCTCATCATTTTGAGATCCATCCTGACGAAAACCCCAAAACACTCCCTGTGTACATTGGCAAAGGTTGCACGTGCTTGAGAACCAATTGTCATTCTGTACCCATTGACAACATGAGTGTAGACATCAAGAATTTTTCAAATTTTTGTGTTTGTAATTTTGTTAAAATCATTGGATGTGATTTTTCTTATTTAGCTCCTGTCACCTCTTACCAGTTGTTGCAATCCAATTATATGCTGATTCACGAACTGTTACCTGTGCATATTGGCATGAACCTCACGTTGGCGAAGAAATTACTACACCAGCAGGACTTGAGGCAGCTGTTGCAGAAAGCCAAGAACAATGGACAAAAATCTTTGATAACCGTTCACCATGATATAGCAGAAATACACCAGATCCTGGAACAAACAAAGAGCAATGCAGAACATCGGTGGTGGGACACTCTCTTTGGATGGTCGCCCACTGCCACGAGCATCCTCAACAGGCTACTGCCCCCTGCTGTTGTCCTTCTGATA
>NW_010417857.1:4046-5011 GCF_000710305.1 Buceros rhinoceros silvestris | reverse complement strand
TTCCCAACTCTGTGGGAAAACAACTGATATGGGGAGGTGAGGAAACACTGTTCCCCAGATTTTAGCTCACACCTTGACACGAAGAGCAGCCATGAAGCAGCTGTGAAGCAGTTTGCTGATCCCAAGAATGGAATACAGTTACCACGGCTGAGGCCTGCTGCAGCTGAGTGCAACGCACTGTACCAGGTTTATTTATTTTCAGGTTTATTTTCCTGCTCACTAAACATGGAGAAAAGAAAAATCTGTTTTAGTAGGTAAGAAAGAATTCTGAAGACCCCAGTAAGATAACAAAAGGAAATGATGGCAGTTTCTAAGAGCACTGAAGCTGCTCTGCATGATAGCATCAAGTCCTTTTTAGTTCACGGCCTTCAGACAAGATGCTTATTCTTCTCGTAACTGTAATTGAAGCTTCATGTTAATTTTCCATGACTACAGAAGCGGGGTCTCGGGCCTCTCTCCCACAGGGACGAAGAATTGTCTGTTAGCCCATAGAGTTAGAAAACTGGTATAAAAGGCAGCTGGAAAAAATGAAGGATCTTGAGGTTTTTTGAACTTAAGTGAGCTTGAGTTTTCAGACTTGAGCGAGCTTGAGCTTGTTTGCTGCTTGCTGGAAAAATAAAAAGTAAAGAGAGCTTTTGCCTTCTGACAAGAGTCAGGAGATCTCGCAAGCTGTTGGAGCGCAATTCAAGGCTTCTCGTCTTCCATCGTCGCAGCCTCAACTCTGCCACCTGTATCAAGACTTACTGTCTTCCCCAAGACTTGTTGTCTTCCCCATCACAGCCTCAACCAGTAGAGCATCATATATCAAGACTTATTGTTACCGGAACAGGACAGGAACCGCTCCCCTCCCAGTGTAAGAAACGAGCAAAGCCTCGTGAAGAGACTCAGGTCAGACTCCGCAATGCAGCACTTGGTTTTATGAAAGTTCTTGCCAGAGCGGGTGTCCTGACCAGCCGGCTCACCCC
>NW_010417857.1:3070-3623 GCF_000710305.1 Buceros rhinoceros silvestris | reverse complement strand
TGGCCCGACACGCCTTGTACATGCTCTAGTACAGATCAGATCATGCGTCGCATGTCTCACGATCACAAGATCACGCCTCCCCTGTGCAGAGAAGGCAATATCCAACAGTCTGTTAAGCAGGTGCAGTGCTGCTTCCAGGGACACCCGTTCGTCTTGAGCGACCCTCACTGTCGAGTTTAAGGTTTTACAACCTCCTGTCTGACACCTCATCCCTTGAACTGTTCTCCGGTTTCTCTCTTATCCTGTGAGACAAGCTGCTGTTTGACAACTCATCACCACTCACACTCTGGTGTCCTCCTTAGCACGTAGTCAGGAGCCATCTCGGCCTTCGCCTTCCCCCACGGTCTGATCAGGGTCTTTGGCTCCTTTCCCCAACCCAGCTGGGTCACGGTGTGATGTTCCTAGAAGATGCGAAGGAATTCAGTCATGGCATTAGCCCGCTCATTAGACGGAGTATCTCTGGGGGCAAAGCAACACAGCCGAGAACATCTGCTTAGAGGAAGGGCAGCTGTCCCCTGGCTGCCAGTGGCATCACTGGCTCTGGCACACGTGG
>NW_010417857.1:1716-2830 GCF_000710305.1 Buceros rhinoceros silvestris | reverse complement strand
TCCGGCCACTGGCCAGCAGTTCCCACCAAGCCCATCTAGGTGTGAGTAGGAGGTGAAGAAGACTCCCGTGTGTGGTTGGAATTGAGGAGAGGGAGAGACATGCTCACATCCTGTCGGGAAGTGGATGGGCATGAAGCTCTGAACTGGCATCTCTGATTAGGGGAGCCCTCCTGGGGATGCCAGCGTGATGGATGGCAGACCCCGTGCTGCACATCTCGGCCAATCCAGCCTTAATCCGCTCCGTCAGTGCCCAGAGGAAAAAACTGCTCTGAAATATCCTTATTCCTGAGTGTCTGGTGCCGGGTCCCTGCGTCACTGCTGCTGGGACACAGCCTCCACTGTGTGACACCGTGTGACACGGCCAGCACGCAGCCCTCTCCACCCAGGGCACCGGCAGCACCAGACAGGCATCCTCCCATGCTGAGCCCCGGATATAGGGTCACTGCGGAGGAGAAGGGACCTGCCATCTGCTACAGGAGACACCTCACCGGTACAAAGTGATCCCCCAAAGTTCATTTGTGTTTTGGATTAGGGGTAAAACATGTTTTAAGCTATAAATAACTCCCAGCCCTATGGCAAGCTGAAGGGTTCAGGTAGGGCTGGGCTGTCCAGGGTCACCAGCACTACCTGCAGCCCAGCTGCTGAGGAAGGTGCTTGGTGAACCTGTCTGGCCCTGGTGGGGAGGGATGTGGTGCTTGTAGCAGGTGGAAGTGACCCAGAAACCAGGCCTGGAGCAACCCTCATCCTGTACGTCCCACTGAAAGGGGAACCCGAGCGAGGGACATCTGGTTTTACTGAGTCCACAGCACGTGCTCAGATCCACAACCCCAGCAGAGAAGGATGATCCTACAGACAAGGCAATGGAGTAGGACAGGAGTCTGTGGGTTTGGACCTGGGCAGGGGACAGGTTCCTCACCAGAGAAGTTGCACAGTGCTGGAAGAGAAAAGCAAACCAACCGAGCTACCAACCCGCACCGCCCAGCTTTGCTGCTTGCAAGTGTCCTGCTGTCCCAGTGGAACGGGCCTCTGGCTGCTGGATCACAGCACCTTATGTGAGAAGTGGATCTCCTGGCTCGGCCGGGAGCTGGGCATGTCCTGGAGGGGTCTGGAGGGG
>NW_010417857.1:510-1518 GCF_000710305.1 Buceros rhinoceros silvestris | reverse complement strand
GGAATCATGGCCAGACCGCCTTGAAAGGAGAAGCGGTCACACCTCCCTTTCTCCATCCACACTGTCCAGCGGTGACAGCAGGTGTCACTTTGACAAGGCCATTCCTGGCTCTCCCAGTGACACTGGAGCAGGAGGATGCTCTCTGCTGGGAGGCTCTCCTGGAAGGCACCGGCTCCTTGGTGAGGTGCTTCCATCCCACCCTGGCAAGGGAGGGTGGTGCACCCTGATCCTGCTGAGCTCTGCTCCGGTAGGACACTGGAAAGGATGATTAATGGTTGTAATAAATAAGTTAATCTGCAGAAATTAAACCTTTCTAATTAAGTAATAAATGTCTTCTGAGGCTTTTATTTCTCCTTTCCCCAGCTGCTGGCTGTGCACGGGGGCATCTCCATCTCCACCCCGGTGTGATGAGCAGGGGGACCAGGGGTGCCACTCACACACTGTTCATGGCGTTCAGCAAAGGGGGTTATTCGCAGCTCCTTCTCCGGGGCAGAAGAGAGTGAGGGTGCTCCTGCACCGCTGACTCCGTTCTCCTTGGGACAGCACCAGCGCCGCTGGAGAAAAGCGGGATTGAAGGTAAGGAAAGGATCGGGATGATATCTGTGTTACCCGGGCTCCTGGGCTGCTCCGATCTGTGACGCAGAGCTGTCCGTCAGCTGCAGCATGGCTGTGCCACCACCAGCAGCTTCAGTCCGGGCACCTCTTGCGTGTGCCACATCACTGTCCATGAGCGGAGCTGGGTCAGTGAGTCCCCTGTGCTTTGCAGGGGTGTCCGTGGGGCTCCTCAGTGCTGCTCCTGCTCATTTCTGTGGGTTTGCTCAACACTTTCTACTCACTCTCACATACCCTCGGGGGCGATGGGAAGCTCCTGGGTTTGGAGGCAGGAGAGATCTCACCGAGGCTAGACTGACCTTTCACACAGGTCAGGGCAGACAGCCCCAGCTGGTGCCCCCTCCACGGAGCCCAACACTGCTGCGCTGGAGAACATCCTGGAGAACAAGTGCTCGG
>NW_010417857.1:0-313 GCF_000710305.1 Buceros rhinoceros silvestris | reverse complement strand
GTTAACCCCCGCAGCGTCCCCCCAGCCCAGACGCATCTACCTGCGGCTTCCAGCGCACACGGCTTCCACGCTGCCTGCTGGGTGCTGGCTCTGGTCAGAAATCCCTTTGCTGGGCAGTCCCCGGTAACTTCAGTCGTAGTCCCCACCTTCACAGAGCGTGTCAGTCCGCTTTGGATCTGCAGACCCCTGCGCGTTCTCCTGAGAAGGTGCAAAACCTCCAAGAAGCTTCTTGACCACGTCTGTCATTCTTGGCAGGGCAGAGAGAAAATATTGGCAGCAGCTCAGTGCCCCTCCTCTGCCTGAAAACCACCAG
>NW_010417856.1:509-15607 GCF_000710305.1 Buceros rhinoceros silvestris | reverse complement strand
TTAGTGGTGATTTGGCAGTGCTGGGAAAATGATTGAACTTTATGATATTAACCAAAATTTCCAACCAAAATAGTTCTGTGATTCTGTGTTTCTGTAACTAAATTCTAGTATTTGTCTCATCTTATGGTTTCTGTACATGGGTTTATTTTGAACCTTTCCAGCATAGACAATCCATTCTCATTATGTGTTCTCAGAAATTCCAGAAGTCTCTCAAAAGGAAAATCCTTACCAATTCCTAGATGCACTTGTTTGTGTTTCAGATAGGTGGTTTTAACATTCCCCCTGCATTTTCATTTTTCCAAGAAGATATATGTATGGGAAAAGTGTTTTTCCCCTGCATGGTGATCCCTATGGAGGTGCCTGGGTAAGTTAGAACAGCTCAATCACTTCTCTAAACTTTGTTTAACTCTGGTGGAAACGAGGGGATGCTCCACAGCCAAGAACTATTGGAGAGTGGCATGCTCTGATGAGGCCCTGTTTGTCCCTTAACAAAGCTTGTATGTTGGTAAGTGTTATGTATGCTCATCGCCTTTCTGGCTGACCATCATCAGCTGGTGCTGGGCTTTCCATGCCAGAAATATTTCTGTTAGGTATCCAGGTCTTCCTGCTGTTGGAGCGGCACAGAGAGAGTAGATTGTGACAGGGTAATTTTCTGGTATTTTTAGATAGCTGTTAGAAAATTTTATAAGACTATATTCTGGATGGTGCTTTATTCCAAAAGGCATTTTACTCTACAGCAATAATTTTTTAAAAGGCTTGTCTGTCTGCAAATGTTATGATTCATCTAGAACACAGGTCAAGTTCATGTCACCTGAGCAGAGTTGCCTCATTCAGAGATGTGAGTTTTCCTCTTGGGTCAGGTTGGTGGGAATTGAGGCAAGGGAAGGCTGTCCTCTTCATAGCACTGATGCTTAGTGTCTTCTGGAGTTTTTATGTAAAAAATCCCCAATTAGTGAAAGAAGCATGTTCTTGGGCAGTGAAGTTGACATTTGCTGCCCTTCTGTGTCAAATTATAATTGTGGACTTGTGACCTTTATTAAAATTTTAAAGCGTGTGTCAAGGTATTATAAGCTGCTAAGTTATTCATACTGAATTGGGTGGGGACTCTGTTTGTAGAGTCTTTAGAACAGATACAGTATTGCGTAGCTGTCCTCAGTCATAAGAGACTGAGCTCAATGAGCTTTTCTGATCCTTTGCACTTACCTACTGTTAATTCTATATTGAGTGGAGAGAGAAACAGGCACATTCAACCACTCAAGTATAGAATTACCTTCTGGAGTTTTCTCCACTGACTGTACAGGGAGGGGCAAACTAAATGTGTGTGTTAGAGACTAAAACCAGGTGGGTCTGGGTGCCCAAATTTCATTTTCTTTCCTAAGCCTTGGCCATTTGGCTAAAATGAAACTACTGAAAGCTTGGTTTCTTGGTTTCAAGCATCTGAAGTTCAAGAAATCTGAGGCCTTGTACACATACTGTCGGTCTGCCTTGACCATCTGGTTATGCATGTAACTAAAATTGCTACTGAGAAAACCATATACTGCTCTCTCTCTGAACTATCATAACTATATCTTTTCATAACCCCAATTTATTCCTTTGGATAAAATGTATACTGAGGGATTTTGTCAGATTTCAATGAAAATCCTAAGGGATTCAAAGTAACTGCTGCGTGCTACTGGGGTATTTTTTGTAATGCAGCATCTTAAAGCAAGTATACCAAGTAAAAAGTGACCATTCTCTCAAGTAAACCCATTTTCTGTCTAATTCAGAAAGCTGGATTGTCATGTTCTTCTTACAGAAGTACAGAAATAGCTGTTTGGAAAAGACCTTGCAGTAGAATGGATGAATCTGTTCAATGTCCATTTTACTTCCCCATACTAGCAAAGGTTGAAAACAAGAATGTTATTTTTCCCCCTTGTTTGTCATCAGACAGGGGAAAAAGCACATTACTTTTTAATTTCATCATGGTTTCTCTGTAATTAAAAGAAAAATAATATTGAAATTAATAGCTTCAATGTTGCCATACTGGTTCACAAAGCTCTACAAAGCTGGTATTTTGCTGAGCAGGTATTTTAAAACAAGGAGTCATTTGACTTCACCCCCGCCCCACCCCCCATTGCTTAGGAAACAAGGTCTTTTAGCACATAACTACTAGTGACAGTAATGATCGTCTTGCATTTTCTTTTCATTTTAGCAACATTTTTGTACAGGTGTCCAGGCAACTGTGAAATACTTAATCAGTGCATGCTGATATTAGTTTGGAGGCATAGGATGGTGTGGGTTGGAAGGGACATTTAAAGATCATCCAGTTCAACCTCCTACCAGGGGCAGGGACATCTTTCACTAGATCAGGTTGCTCAAAACCCCATCCAACATAAGCTTGAATATATGCAATGATGGGACATTGCCAGCTTCTCCGGGCAACTTGTTACAGTTTCTTACCACTCATCATAAAAATTTTGTTCCTTTTGTTCAATCTAAATCTGCTTGCTTTCAGTTTAAAATCATTGCCATTGGTCCTGTCACTACACGCCTTAATAAAAAATCTCCCTCTGACTTTCTAACAACCCCCCTTTGTATATTGAAAGGCTGCAATAAAGTCTCCCTGGAGACTTCTCCAGACAGAACAACCCCAACTCTATCAGTCTTTCTTCATAGGAGAGGTGTTCCATTTTAATACTTTTACTTTTGTGATTTTAAGCAAGACGAATACTCTGGACCATGTCTCATAATGCTATGCCAAATAACCACACACTCAACTGCTTTTCCACCATGACTCTGTTGCTTGTATACCTGACCATTAACTCCCTTTGGTTGAATCCCCAGCAATACAGATAACTCAGAAGATGAAATTTCTACAAGAACTGTGGAACACAAAATGATGCAGAGTACCTTTTTTTTTGTTTGTATTTCACTTTTTATGCTAAAATGGACCAAAAGCACAGTTCTGCAGGAGTTCTCTACTTCATCGATCAAAGGTTTCAGCAGTCCTGTGCTTCAGACTGATGAAAAATGTTACAGATTTTTTCAAGATTGGGTAGGTAAGGTTGGAGTTCAACAGGAAATCTCACCTTATCACAGAGTTGCCACATGAAGAAAACTAACATATTAGGAAAAAAAACCCATAACCTTGTCAGTATTGCCACATTTAGTTTACAAGAATGATGTGCACAACCTGCTGTGAAATTTTTAACTGCCTTATAAGTTACTTTGAAGAAAAACAGAACTCCATTTTTTTCTTTTTTTTTGTTTTACATGAAATAATGCCATTTATACCTAAAGGCCATCTAACATTATATCTTATTCGCAGCAGTGAACAATCCTAGATGCTTAGGAATGAACATAAGTTATACACACATAGAAGAAACAATAGAAGAACAAAGTGATCATTCTTTGGTGTGTGCATTTTCTCTGACTGTTTCAACTCGGCTTATTTCCATCTGTTGTATCCTTTAAGAACTAAAGTCCCCTTATATTTACTTTCATTATTAAGAAATCATTAAGCACCTCTGATTATATTTTCAGATTTATGGCTAAATAGGTGTTCCAGTAGGTCCGGAGGATCTTGGGGTAGCTAAAATCACAAACATGCACACAAACAGGCACACAAGTATAACAGGGTTTATTTTATCTAAAATCAGACTAAATGTGGAGTGACATAAAACACAGACAGTTAGAATTTAGGCTTCGAAAGTATTACCGCTAAAATTATTGCTACTATGATTAAGACAACTAGCAAGGCACCCGGTGGGGCATTCGAGGGCAGAATAAGCATTTACTGCTGTCCAAGTGCAATTCATAAGGATGGATTAAGGGGAGAAAGGGAGAGGAGCAGTTACCTTGGCTCATACACATACTGACCTTAGGCTAGTGATTGATGTCCAAACCAACAGCGTCCCCAGCATGGATTGTTTCAGAGGTGAGGCGTCAATAGTTAATGGACTCTTGTGGGCGTCACCACAGAGGTAATGTGGTCCTTGTCGTGCCGTGCAGCTACCTTGTCTCTGTGCCCAAACAGCACTACCTTTATAGCAGAGGTTAAAGCTGCCCTTTACATAATGTGTGGCCAGTGTGCATGTGTGGACAGCCCCAAAATCCACCTGTAACTGTAACTCATGCCCATAATCTGTAACTTGACTCATGCCCAATTTCACTACTGGAGTCGCTATTTGGTGGTCGTTTGACTTCATCTTTACTCCTCTTCCTTGATAAGAGGTTCAAGAATGTGGGAAAACTCACCTTTGTGGCACCTCCTTTCCTTTTTCCATCCCTTGGCATCTGATCACAAGGCCCATGATTATGAGCTCATGGGAAAGTCCACTTGGTTGCAAATAATCCACTACTCCCACTATCACCTCTCTTGAAAAAGCTCGCTATCTACTGTTTATTGCAAATCTTCCAAAACTCCCACTGCCTGGTGGTTTCTTGCAAAGCTCCGTGTTCCATCTCAGACCAAAGTGTTTAAAGGGGACATCTGACACAACAGGCATAAATGTATTTATTTATTTTACCATATCCTTTTGGAGATGGGCTCACTGGACTGGTATATGATGCTCACAATGGTGAGTGAACACTGTATTTATAAAAAATTATAGTTACATCTACTGCTTTTTTGTGCTCTTAGTAGTTCCTAATATTCTGCATGACCACAACTAAATGTCAAGGTGATGTTGTCAGAGAAGTATCCACAGTGACTCCTAGGTACCTTTCCAAAGTGTTAGTAAGAAGTAAGACTCTTTACTGATCACTCACTCTCTGCTTGCTAGAACTATTCTTAACTGTTGGTTTTGCTGGTTTGGCTGGTACAATGATTTGACCAGCTGGTCTTTAAGTATAAGACTGACGGATCGTGAGTCGGACGCTAAAGAAGTGTCCTGAGAACATACTGCTACATGCTTGTCCACATGTCCACACGTTACATGTTTTTCCCTCAAGTTCTCTCATATTCTTCCTGGGGCATCCATCATTAGATACTTGGGGATAGAGCGGGACTTAAGTGTACTGGGTTTGGTTAAAGGTCTAGCTCTTCGAACTCATGTGCTTGAAATGTCACAAGAGCAGGTATGACTTTGGAAAATCTTCTTACTACTGCAAAGAATTCTTTTATGAATTATTATGAAGATTTCCAGTGTTCAATTTCTGATGCATTGCATCCAGTTTCATTATTTTGTGTTCACGTAGAGGGACCTTCATTCACTTCACCAACTCAATTAAAGAGTGATATTTTCTTTTCTACTTAGCTAAATCATTATTCAAGGTGGATGGCTTCTAAATGCATTCTAATTTATGTGTTGGGAAGAAATTATTTACACCCAGATTAACAAGAATTTTGGGCATTTTTAAGCTAAGTACAACAATGCAAGAACCCAGGCCTATAAATTTCCCAAGCCAGACTAGGCAGCTCATATGCATATACAGTGAATCAGGAAAGTTAGATGCCTTTGGCTGAGAGCCACAATAGCCATCACACTGATGTGCACACCTGTCAAGGATAAATGCTGAAGTAAGGAAAGTGTTTGAATCCCACCTGTCTCCTTGGCTTAGAACAGCCAGATTAATCTATACACTGAACTCAAAGTGTTTGTATGTGTACTGTATATATATAGGCAGACCAGTTTATGTCTGCGACTAGGCTACCTCATAGTGTTGTGTGATATGAAATTAATGTTGAAAAAGAACGTCAGAGATTCCTTACCTCACCAAAAAAAAAGAAACTTTACATGACAAGGAAGAAACTTTAAAAACATACCCACCTGTGACCCGATAATAGTTTAGGTAGACAGATCTGACATAATATTCAACAGATAGCTGTCAAGTTTGGATACCACAAAGTTATTTTTTGACTCTGTGGTCTTGTATGGCATGTAGGACCAGATAGCTGTGTTTTAGAGGAATTCCTCTGCAAGTGCATAATATAAGCATCCTTTGTGAGTGGTAAAGGCAAATACTGGTCATAGGTCAAAGCCTTAGAAATCAAGGTGATAACAGTCAAAGGGAGTGTTTCTGCAACAAGTGAACCCATCCTTTATGCTCTATCTAATTAATTGGAAGCTTGCAATGTTCTTTCAGACCTGATGTTGGAGAGAGATGGCCATTAGGCATACAAATCTGCGACACGGTGATCAGGGTGACAAGGCAGGTCACCCACATCCAAAGCGATTGAAAATTTATTTTCTCCCAAGAAATTCCCAAGCGAATCCAGTCCACAGCCAACTTATCTCATTAATAGGTGATCCCATGACTTTTTGTACCTTGTTAAAGATGCCACATTGTCCTCAGCAGAAGTAGAGGATTTTAGTAGTAGTGGTGTTACACATTTCATTATTAGTATCTTCTGCCCTTCCTCTTCCCCAAGGCAATATTCCCATTTGATTGTTAGCAGTAAGATGGGAGCAGAGTCAGCTCCACTATATTTACAGAAAGAGAAAGCTGTGACCATTCCAAGTTCCACTGGCATTTTGAGATACAACAGTTGTATTCACTGTGCTGTTTGTACAACGTAATCTCATTTAGTACTTGTTACAGCTGATGCATCTTCAGTACAGGAGAGAAAGCAGAAGAGGTGGTTCACTTCTTTATGCCTTCTAAGATTCTCATAAAAGTCCTGAGCTGTGAAATACAGCTCAAAAATGCTATATTTTCTCAAGTAGGAAGGTCATATTCATTTTAATCTTAATTTTGCATCTCTTGGTAACATTAAAGTTTTCTAAATATTGCTCTTGCTGAAGGGTGGCACTTCAGGTTATTTAAACGGTAAAGAGAAGTCTAAGGGAGTCTTTTTACGTATAAAACCCAGATTTGAGGAGAAAAAGCCTATGGAGCTTCAGGTAATTCAAAGAATAGATACCAAACAAATTATTTTTATCTTTTCCTCTTTTTTTAGCTTAAAAGGTAACAAGAATACCCTTTCCTGTCTGAAAATTTCTATCAAATGAAAGGAAAAGCAAATATAACCAGAAAAATTTTGGTGGGAGAATATATCCCAAGATTCTGTGTGGCTTCAGAACAAAGGATAAGGAGGGCATCATTAAGTGTTACAGACATTGCTGTTTTGTTCTCCAATAAAAAGCCATAATTCATTCCTGAGCGTGAAATTTTAAATTGAATGAATGTGAAAAATTATTAGCTATGAAAATAACTGACATATAGGGTACCTATATATTATTCCTTGAAGTCCTTGGTAAGCAGGCAAAATTGCTTGAAATCAATATCTTAACTATTTGATTTTATGATCGAGAAGTATTACTGCTAACTAAGGCTGGAATGTAAACTAAGAGGTTAAGAAAACTTAAAATACTGCTTTGTCTTTTCACACTTTCTTCATCATCCTCCTTCACCCTGAAGAGTCAAACATGCAATGATTTATGGAGGGATGTAAGCAATGACTTATGTTGCCAGTGTTGAATCTGTCACTGGTAATTTCCTCACATATTTCTGGAGAACAAGGCCTTTTGCCTGTTTTTATGGGTTTTTTGTGTGTTTGTTCTCTATCATATAATTTACTTAGTCTGGGAAAAAATGCAGAGAAAGAAGGGAAGGTAGATGGCTGGTGCAAACATTTTAGAGAAATTGTCCTTCAAACAAGTAGATAAATAAAAGTTAATAGCATATAATTATCCCATTCATACATTCAACTGGTTTGGAGAACAGCTGGGAGTCAAATGGGATAATTTTGCATGGGTGCTTTCCCCAAAATCCTGCTATTTTAGCTTGAACCATTAGTTACTTAAGATCTTCTTGCTAGAGTTCATAGAATCATAGAATGATTTGGGTTGGAAGGAAACTTAAATATCATCTATTTCCATGCGCAGGGACGTCTTCCATTAGACCGAATTGCTCAAAGCCCCATCCCACTTCCAGGGTGGGAGCATCCACAGCCTCTCTGGGCCACCTGTTCCCATGCCTTACCACACTCATAATAAAGAATTTTTCATAGTATCTGGTCTAAATCTACCCTCTTTCAACTTGAAACAATTATCTTTCATCCTATAACTCCGCTCCGTAATAGTGTTTCTTTCCATGCAGGCTTTCGTGTAGGTCCCCTTAAGTTGTGAAAGGCTGCTATAAGATCACCCTGGAGCCTTCTCTTCTCCAGGCTGAATTAACCCAACTCTCTCAGCCCGTCTTCATAGCAGAGGTGCACCAGTACTCAGATCATTTTTATGGCCCTCCTCTAGATTCACTCCAACAGATCCCTGTCTTTCTTACGTTGGAGGCCCCAGAGCTGGACACACTACTCCAGGTGAGGACTCACCAGAGCAGAGTAGAAGGAGATAATCATCTCCCTCAACCTGCTGGCCACACTTCTTTTGATGTTAGAGATTTTCTTCTAAATGTAATTTCAGTGATGTCATCCCCAGGTATTCCTAATGATTTTATTAGATAACATGTGCACAGCAGATGGTGGAAAATACTAAGCATGCATTTGCTCCAGTAGCTTAAGTCAGGAAGAGACAAAACCCAAGTGCCACTGTCTTGGAAATATATGCTCTGAGAGAAATTCTCAGCTTGATCTTCTCTTTAAGATTAGCTTCCCTTTAACTGGGCTCTTTCTTCCATGTTGTCTTGTTGATACTATCCTGATATTCTTGGGGTTTTTTTCTTCAGCTGCGTGGATAAATATTTAATATCTGGGTGAATTTAGAACAATAACTTCCACCAAAAGCTTAAGATGTCAATATCTGCCAGGTTTCAGGTTTTTTAATAGCATCATCTCAACAACAGGCCATGGTCTTTTCCCAATGTATTCTTTGATGGTGAGCAGTATATAAGGGAAAACAACTTCTGGATGCTCTTTAATTAGAGTGACTGATGTTTTCACTGAGGCTTGCAGACAGCGCTGACACTTCAGTGTTCTTTTCTGAGGCAATAGCTCAGTGACAATTGACAGAGAAACAACTTCTGCAATACTGAGGAGTAATATATTTCTTTACTTCTGATATTTCTGGGAGACTTAGAGCTTGATTTCAAGGTCACAAAGACCAAGCTCTGTTGTAGCAAATGCAGAACTGACTTCCAGAGCTTAGAGCCCTGCATAAAACTCAAGCTACTGTCCTGTTTCAACCAGACTTTCCAAACTTTGTTGTGATGGCTGCTGCTCTTGATAGCAGCCTCCACATCTGTGCCAGGCCTGTCTCACAGACATGGTGATGTGCTTCAGTCTCTTCTTCTCTTTTCCCCAAGCACAATCCCTCGCTCCTGAAAGCTAGGACTGGTGCACACCTCCTCGCCACAGGCTGCAGCTGCTTACCTTCATTGGTATCTGCTACCTTCCCAGTGCTGCTACAGTATTTCCACAAATACAGTCTTCTGAGACTTACCTTCTAGCTTTTTGTCTCTTCTACCACACAATCACAAATTGGGATCACAAGGCATTTATTTTTGCTGCTTTCCTTCGCCATGTATCTGCTCCTGGAAATACGGGCTGCATTGCTACGCCCTGCAGCACAGGCTTCGCCTCCATGTGGCTACACTTCCTGTTTCACAACACATGCGTCTTGATCCTGCACCAGAGTAGTCGCTCAGGGACCAGACTGGCATGTTCAGGGACCAGCTGGGTTATGAGGGAATTTGTGAAGTCTGCAGGTCTAGGATCCCCATGCCAGAAAATAGTCTCCATCTCAACAGTTTTACCCTGGCTTTGTGGCTGGCTTGTGGTTTGGAATAAAGTGTCTAAACAAATTCCTGAGCTGCAGCTCCTCTTTTTTGATACTCCTCACCAATCTAGCTAGAGTTACTAGCAGTGCTTTTATGGCTAAAATTAAGCAGAATTCTGGGATAAAAAGTTGCTAAAGAGAGATTAAGGAAAATAATTTGTCCTGTATCTGTTCAAGCTGAATTTTTTTTTTTTTCCCTAGGAAGTGGAGCATTTAGTTTCATTATTCTCAGATGAAAAGTTCTGATGTTTAGTTTCGAAACAGCAAAGACATGTATCTTCTGACTCATGTTTTTAATTGACATTAATGATTTCTTTCTTAAAGAAGATGAAGACCTTGAAAATTTTATTTTCTCTGAGGATAAGACTTTGTTCATTGCTAAGTCTGTTAGGAGCCTCCTTAATTTGCACAGGTCTGCTGTGATACAGGGCTGAAGTCTTGGTTATTCTGATCTACCACATATTTATTCTGCAAGAATTCTACTCTTAACTTAATACTCAGAGCTGTCCTTTATCTCAGTGCCAGTTAACTTCTTGGATATTTAGCTGGACAGTGAGGGTTGGCTATAACGGATTTTATGTAGACTGGAAACCAGACTGAGAGTCACGTTTCTTTTTGCATAAGTGACTATAAGGGAGGTGGAGGTCTCCTGGTAAGTACACGTTTGGAGGTGCGCATGTTTTTCTCACTTAGAAGAATTTTAATACAAGAAAAATGAAACTTTGGCCCCAGAAGAGTAGCTGCTCATAAAAGCATGAAGAAATCAATTAGAAATACTTTTTATATACAACTATCAGTAGGTACTACTTCCATTCTTTTGTCAGACACATGAATCACTCTGTATCTCACGGTGATCTCACATCGCTTTCAGGGCGGCTTTGTATTAGGTGTTTTTCCTACCAGTTCTGTCAGAGACAAATTTATCTCTTCTTATAGCGAACAGATTATTTAACTCTTTTTGGCCGAGAAAGCTACAGATTTACATCTAGGACTAATAATGCGTGTGGAAGTAACCTTCAGATGCTGGGCAACACTGCTTTAGTGTGCTGAAGCACCTCTTGTCTTGAAGAGGTGGTTTTATATCCTCCATATATTCCACAGATAGAGAAGGCAAGCCATCTTGCCTGACGTCTGGTTTCAGTAGAAAGATTGTTCATTTTAATAGAAAATTGTTCCTAAATGGAAGATCATTCCTCAGGAATCAAGAAATGAGGTGTTTCCTTACCTGTTTAAAAAAATCTGGTACCTACCACCTTCTAAGCAGCACTAATTCCCATCCCACTCCCAATAAATCTAACAACGTATAGTAGCTAGCAGTCTGTTTTCCCTATAAGTACTGCATCTGATCATGTCCAAAGGTCTTGTTGAAAAGTGTGCACAGGGGAATAGAATTAAAACTTCTGTGGAAACTGTAAATGTCAACATCTTGCCCTTGTAATATTTAAGAAGTGGAGGAACCATTTCTTCATAGACATGTGTCATAAAAAATGATAAATATCTCTCCTGGTTTAGAAAAAAAACTGTTCAATTTAAAAAAAAGAGGCTAGTTTGTTTTAAAATGACCAATCATGATGTGTTCCTCCCATTTACGTTCACCTGTCTCATTGGTTGTGAACACTTTGGTGGGCTCTCCATCCCTTTATAAGCCATGTGGGGACAGGAATACTTTCGGGCTTGTCGAGGCTGGCACTTTCGGCTTGCTCAGGGCTGGCTGGGGCTTTTCTCTCAGCGTGTCATCAGTCCTGCCTCTGCCTTTTCTCCCGATCTGCTTCAGATCTGCCTTGCCGCTTGCTAAACCAGCAAGTACAGACCTGCCTTCCTTCCTCTTTCACCGGCACCTGGATCTGCTCAGACCCTCACCACTGCTCCCCACCCCTCCACCCTGTGCCGCAAAGAACAGCCAGCGCCTCTGCTTCATCCCTGCCGCTGTTGCTGTTTCTGCCACTCTTTCTCTAACACCCACGACCAAAATGCTCAGTTTGGCTCATCTTGGCTCCTGCTTATGTGCGGATTTCACTGTGGCTACAGTGACTGCCTTTGCTCTGCTCCTGTGAACCCGCCAACCACGTGGCTGCCACCATTTTGAAACTGCTTGATGCTCTTTGGGGTTTTGGTTTTTTTTTTTCTTTCGCTTTTGTTTTCCCTAACTGCTGGTTAACCCTCACTATAGTGACTTTCCAATCCCATATAAACCTGTTAATATCTTGTTTCTTTCTCTGTATATAATATTTTCTAGTGCTATTAAACTTGTTTTAGTTTCCCAAACTTAAGACGTCTCACAAAAATTTCTTTCTTCTTATATCTGCTTTTAAACCTTTTCGTCCAGAACGGGAGGAAGGTTAATTAGGGAGTGAAAGAACTCATCCCGTGATTGGTGTACCTCAGCGAACTGGTGACAATATCAGACATACTGAGGATAGATTTACATTAATTTCAATATAGCAAATTCATGTTTTTCAAGGTTGTGCAAAAGCTGAAGTTATTCAGCACAGACTAAAAGATTGTTCCACTTAATTTTATTTTGAATTTTAGGTATAAAAATTACTTTTAGAATAACACAGACTGAGTTTGATGTGATGTCAAGGAACAAGAACCACACCAAAAGCTTGTGTGAATAAAGGTGACTTTAAGGGTCTTTTGTATTTTTCTGCTCAGACAGCTGTCTGGGCACTGAGTGTGCTCCTGTCATTACCAAGAGATGTTTTAGTGCCTGTGAATAAGGAGAGAAGATGCAGCTGAGGATAAAGTGCAATGGGTGAAGAAAGATTTAGTCCTAAATTAGTATAGCTGCTAGGTAGTTGGAAAGGAACTAATATCTGTTTAATATAGTTAAAACTCTTCCAGCTCCAGAGTCTTTTAAACCACAGTCTTAAGAACGTGCTCTGTAAGCAGCAATGAGGAAACAGCTCCCAGTGCTATTTCAGTAGAAATGGGCAAGAACTGTGTCAGCCTCCTCAGGTCTTATAATTTCCAATGCAATTGTGTTTAAATTCAGAAATTTCGGATGCTTCTGGGATAAACTGTCATTACCAAAATGTAGACTACGTTAAGCATGGCAGGGAACTGTTGATCTCTTTATACAGACTTGTTAGGCAGTTCTTCATGCTGAAGCTTTTTAACACAGAAATACCTACTATCATAGCAGAATGTTTAAACCGATACGCCTCTGAATCTTGCAATAGGAAAAAGCAACTCAGTAGCGTGAGTAGGCTTTGAAGTTTTGTAAGGGCTCTTGTGCATTTGTAACTACCTATCAAAATATGTTTATACAGAAGTAGCACTGAATTACATTCTTATTCTTCAACAAGTTATTTATTTAAAACTCAAGACTTTTCATATCATTTAGTCACTAGTGCAATCCTGTATTCAGGGAGAAAAAAAAAATGGACAAGATTCACATGCCAAAATCCTAGAGGACACATGACAAAAGCATAAAAATATTTTGTGACAGAATTTATATCTTTCCCTGGGTGCAAAGACACTTTGTATGACTGGAATTAGTTTGGGAGTTTTTTTGGTTTTAGGAACAAGATAAAAGGTGAGGCCATGTTATGAAAATGAGAAATGTTGTATGAGCTGTAGGTTGATTGCCTCTTCAGACATCCATGCTATTGTCTTCAATCTGTAAGAGAGAGGTTCTCTGGCAATGCAGTTCTTTTCAATTGGATTTCACCTGTTCATAGAAAATATGAACTAGTAGAGAAGATTCACTGTTGTCCATTCAATTACATTTCCCAGATGTGTTGCTGGTCCTAGTTCATGATACGCAGTGGTTCTGCAAGGCAGCCCTGACATCATGCTTGGTATAGGTACAGTTCTTGATGTGGAAACTGAACATTGAGCCTCTCCCTACCACCCAAAATAGAAGGTTATAAACAAAAAATGTTTATAACATATCTCATCCCTCTTCATATCCATTAATGTCTCTCTCCTGCTCATATACATTTTCTTGGTCATTTTCAATGTCTTATTCCCTGCTCTCAACTTCCTTGAACTCAAACAAATCACTTTGGTTCCACCCATGGAATATGAAATATGGAGTTTCTTAAAATTTTGAGCTGCAGCTCCTGGATTTATCTGGTACCATGCTGTCTAAATCCATTGTTATGACTAGCTCCTTTATTTTTTCTGTAGGAATTATAGTGTGATTACCTCTCTAAAGCCATCAGACTTCAAGTGGTCTTCAAAGGGCTTGCATATTAATAGACCAAACCACCTGCAGCTGTGAATGCCCTCCTTCCATAATGACCAGAGAACAGTATTAACTCATCTGATAATATTTTTTGCTAGTGGTAGGTGCCCTTTGAATGAATTTAGGACAAGCATTCCTTCTTTTTGTTTATAGCACACCTGGTCACCTATTCCAAACAACATTCAACCAATCCTTCATTAAGCCTTTAGATATCCATCCTGGTTTTGACACCTAACAATTATTCCAGTAGGCAGCTGTTCCTTCAGCACTCTTTTACGCTTCAGAATCACATATGGTGGCAATTTCATGCCATCTGCTAACACTGCCAACATGACTGTAATGTGCATTTTTTCATTCCCCAAAGTTTTTTATGATGACAAATTCTGTGCCTATTGCTTCAATGGTGTGATTGTGGTGTGTGTCAAAGTAAACTGAAGTCTCGCTGGCATTACCCATTTGGCTCAGCAAGCAATTGTGATCTCTACATAATCCAATCACATACTGCTGGAATGCACCTAGTGAAATAGAAAGTAGGTGTGGGTATAACAAAGTTCCTTACTGTAGGCAAAACCCATTATGCCACATCATTTGTACATGTCGACTGTTAGTTTACTTATCTCTATAGTGTATTTTGTGCTTATGGTATTTCTTGATCTTTCAGTTTAATGATTTTCCACTTTAATGGTGTAATGAGGTTTCTATCTTTTCTTGGAGTATGCAGAAATTCTACAAATTGTTCTACTTCGTGAAAATTCTATTTTGGGTACACTTACACATATTATAAGTATATATACTTACATACATTTTATATGTCCTCCCAGCAGCACCCCCCCCCCCCCCCAAAAACCCCAGACTAACAAACCTCACAAAACAAATGAGCAACAGCAGCAGAACTTATTTCTTCAAACCGTGTGTTTTTTTTTTTTTTTTTTTTTTTTTACTGCAAGAGGTACCACCAAGTTTAAAATATGCACTATGTAACTTTTGGTAACTTCCTTGTTGCACTAATTTTTCTCATCTTCAGTTGATCTGCTGTATAACACATCACTTATAAGATTCAGGGATACTCATAAAACTGTGAAAGATCAGTGTGGAGTTTTCTGAATTATAGTACATCACACAACCTCACAAGTCACTGAGAAAAACAGCTAACGCGCTAACACTGTGTTTTATTTAAACTTACTGCTGCTTTGGGCATATTTTGCTCCTTCACTAGGAGGCTTCCCACAGTGCACGCTCACTTTAGCATCATT
>NW_010417856.1:0-280 GCF_000710305.1 Buceros rhinoceros silvestris | reverse complement strand
GTGGTGGGAATGTCATCTTCTGTTTTGCTAAATACGGCAACTTGAATTTAGCTTTTCTATTTTAAGCACTTATTCTAGACTCCGATTATAATGAAATGTGTTTTCCATTCCCTCCTATGGTGACTAAAATAAGGTGAAAGACATCTCACTCTGTATCTGCCTGACTGTACCCTCTCCAGGAGTGTAAATGACTACCTGCATTAAATGCCAAACTTCCTGACTGCTGAAGTTAAATAGACTGGGGATAAATATCTGAGAGTGAGGGTGCTCAGGGTGTGAG
>NW_010417855.1:0-4116 GCF_000710305.1 Buceros rhinoceros silvestris | reverse complement strand
TCACCTTTCTGACCTGTAGCAGCTCAGTCAGTTTTACCGGGATAACACTGATCTACACCAGTGGGAGGAAGTTGTTCTTGTACATATTTCAAGGAAAAAAAGTTCCATGCATCGTGAAGAAATACAATGCATTTTTCTTGAACGAGGGCGCGTACACACAGCAAAATGATCCAGAGTCAACTCTCTGAAATGATCACCAACATATAGTGGGAAAACAAAATTAAAACACAACAACCCATGTCTCCTCCAAGAACTGCAATGGAGTCTGAAATCGAAAATAGCATTTTTGAAACAGCTGAACAGCCTTATTCACCAATTTAAAGAATAATATGTTTGACTAAAGAATAATTTGTTTATCTCTAAGCCTTCTCCTACATTTCATTTTATTACTTTTATAATATGAAGGGTATAAAATACATGACTAAACAGAAGCATCATAATGTGTCACAAAAACAATTTAGCAATTGAGAGGACCATCTGGATAAGATTGAAGAGTGATGACTTTCAGATCAGATGTAAGCAAGCAGTGAAATCTAGTCATATAATATCTAGTATATTTTCTTGCCTTCTGTATTTTGAAAATGTTAATATTGAAATCTCAGAAATAGTTCCTCAGAAAGAAAAATGTCATGCAGTGCATTGGCATTCACTGATACAATGAAGTCACTGCTGGTTGGATCACTCTTGGCAGACATTATTTACTTTGGGCTTCACAATAAAACAGAGCATTCAAAACTTCTGGTATACTACATCCACTTAGCTGTTTTCTTTTTCTAGTTCATGGTCTCTTTTTCAAGCACAAGAACTTTGGTATTAATCTCAAAATAATCAGAAATCTATGTTAAAAGTGACCGTAATTTAGCGTTCTACAGAAACAAAATGAGGAAAAAGCGTAACATACGATAAAATCTGTTTTATTTCTCTGACTTTCCAAAATACTTACAAGGCAAATATATCAACCAGACCAATTTCCCATGATGCAGAATACTATGGCTCCATAGCTCTTGCTGTAGCAAAGAAACCCAGAAATGGGCCAAGCTAGACCCACTGCTGCAAATAAAAATCCAGCTACAACCATGACACATTCTGACAGTGTTGGGGTGAGATGTGGAAATGCAAACACCTCATTTCCATGCTGATTCCTGAGCAAAAGAAATGCAAGTGCTCAGGCAGAAACCACAGCGTTCTCTGAGTTAGCTGGTGATATAGCTGATCAGCAGACCACGCATGCATAGACAGTCTTTGTGATTTTAAATCTTGCCTAAGAACTTACTTGTGGTTTGCTGCGTTTCCCCCAAGGCTGTTTCAGCACAAAGTAAGATGCTCATGCAGTTACTCCTTTTTCTTTCAATATGATTCAGCTGAGGAGAGTATGGGATTTATCTACAGTCAAGTCTCCAGTCTACAGTCAAATAAGTAGCCTTAATTCTTGCATCAAGAAATGCAAGTGCTCAGGCAGAAACCACAGCGTTCTCTGAGTTAGCTGGTGATATAGCTGATCAGCAGACCACGCATGCATAGACAGTCTTTGTGATTTTAAATCTTGCCTAAGAACTTACTTGTGGTTTGCTGCGTTTCCCCCAAGGCTGTTTCAGCACAAAGTAAGATGCTCATGCAGTTACTCCTTTTTCTTTCAATATGATTCAGCTGAGGAGAGTATGGGATTTATCTACAGTCAAGTGCCAAAGCAAAAAGGTAGCATTTACACAACCTTAATGAGTGATAGCATATCTGTCTGGAGAATGGTAGGATACCAAAAAGTATCCTAGCAAATTCTAGATTATTGATTTAGATCAAGGTCTAAGAACCTCCACATGGACTAAGATTTCTGCTGGTGAAATATAGGTCAGTACTGGGAAAAGCTGGGAAATGAAGATCCAGATCTGAGCATTTTAAGTCAAAAGTTGCAAGCAAAGTAGGTTTCAAGCCAGTAAGAATTAGTAAGTCAACCTCAGAAATATAATTATCAAACACCCAAGTAATACAGAGTAGTGGTGTCTACTAACAGAGCTATAAAGACAAAACAAGAAGGGGAAGCCTTGGTGGTTTGGTGGGTAAAGACATCCTTAATCCTTATCCCAAACTATGTGTCCATGTAAAATGTTTTGATAAAAGAACAAACTTGGTTTTTTTCTCTGTGTTTTTCCAAGGCTGATGTAGCCATCTTTCCAGGGTTTCTGGTAAGTCACAGGTTTGAAACCTTCTGACTGAGTAGACTGACCAGTTAGATCCAAGGGGCCAAAACTGGTACTTATGCTAGTCTCCTGTTTTGGCTTAGAACAGAACTGATTCTGTTCAGTGATTTCTAATTTTCAGCTCAGTCTTTCCTAAGTGACAGCACTGTCTGAAGTTAACAGCATATTTTTGCAGACAGTGCCTTCTTCTAGAAGTGATAATTCTTGACGCTTACAGTTACTGCCAGGGATTCGTATGCAAAAAGGCTCTTGCTGATACTCGTGGCTGCAAAGACCAAGGTCACTGCTAAATCCTGTGTACCACCGTGGGGGTGTAGTAAGTGAGAGACTGCACCCGTGGGGAGGAGCGGACAGGACAGGTGACCCTGAACTGAACAACAAGGTGTTCCATCCCATAGAGATCATATCTGGCATAAAGTTGAGGGTCTTGCTCTTTCTGGCCCTCCTCTTCGCTGGATGATGTCCGAGGAGGACTCTGTCTGTTCTGCTTTCGATTCAAATCCATGCACCCCTGAATCCAGTTCTGGAATCCAGCTAGAATAATAATAATAACCAGGACATTTAGAAACAAGTATCTGGTGGAGCACAGTCACGAATTTTTATTATTTCAGGGCAAAAGCTCTGACCGAATTTGTCTAAATGGTCTGCAACTTTCATATAAATATGGTTCTATAGTTAATTGATTATTATATATGTAACTGCAAATTCTTAGATTGAATTCAATTGCTGGATTGAAATAAAGAGGAAATATAATTTTGCATTAAGGAACAAGTTCAATGCAGCTTAGAATGAGGAGTTGTTTTCAATTTATTTATAACTCAGCAAGTGCATATGAACTATTTAAATACCTTTTGATTGCTGACTTGTATATATAGGCTTTGATTTCAAAGGACATCTGGATTTTCCTACAAGGAAGACAGGAAACATAGTTTAAATAGTAAACAAGCCTCAGTGGGATTAAAGCATTAACCATTCTCCGTGTCTCTTCAATTACTACTAATAGTTTGAGCTATTGCAGTCACAAACCAGATTGTGTAAGTACCCGCTTTGGGATGCACTTCCTGTATGTTTAAAAACACACACACACAAACGCCAGAAGGTGGGTCTCAGAAAGTGTGGTGTAATCAGTAAGAATGCTTTATTATACTTGCAATAAACAAGTGTTCACAAGTTCCAAAGTACAACAGGATCTTTTAAAAATTATGAAGTACCTTCAATGATGATCTGAGAGAGGACTGCTGACTTGTATATATAGGCTTTGATTTCAAAGGACATCTGGATTTTCCTACAAGGAAGACAGGAAACATAGTTTAAATAGTAAACAAGCCTCAGTGGGATTAAAGCATTAACCATTCTCCGTGTCTCTTCAATTACTACTAATAGTTTGAGCTATTGCAGTCACAAACCAGATTGTGTAAGTACCCGCTTTGGGATGCACTTCCTGTATGTTTAAAAACACACACACACAAACGCCAGAAGGTGGGTCTCAGAAAGTGTGGTGTAATCAGTAAGAATGCTTTATTATACTTGCAATAAACGACTGTTCACAAGTTCCAAAGTACAACAGAATCTCTTAAAAATTATGAAGTACATTCAATGATGATCTGAGAGAGGATAAATAATTTTCAACTGTTGTAACATTGCCTTAAGTATCTGACTGCATAGATGAAAAATGGCCTGACTTCATACAGAGAAAGCCCTGAATTTACAGAGAACTGAACAAGCTGTTCTCTTCCCTGTATCTTTTAAAATCTTTGTTGATTCCAAAAATAGATGCATTACTTGGACTCGTGTATAACACTGTTGACTGTTGTGTCAGCTGTGTAAAAATAATTTAATCTGCATTTTAACACACTCAGCATACCTAATGCACTTTTTCTTTAGTTGCAGATCAATATTATGGAAGTAGGAATTAAAGTGT
>NW_010417854.1:0-10467 GCF_000710305.1 Buceros rhinoceros silvestris | reverse complement strand
ATTATATATATTACATATAATACATAATAATCCAAACCTAAAGAACATGTGATGTGAGTAAATATATGAAACATAAGTTTTTACAGATACAAAATAACTACATGTTTACATCTGTAAAAGCTTATGTTTCATATATTTACTCATATTAATCACATTCTTTAGGTTTGGATTATTATTTTGAGAAGACTGTACATTCTGTGAAAGATTTTTATTTTTTATAAACTTTGGAGTTTGAGACATGACTTCCATTTATGTGTTACAAAATGATGAACAAATCATAGATTATGTCATTCTTACTCCAGCATGAAACATACAGATCATCTTTACACTGTACTTCAAACTCTGTTTGATATATGGCCTACGCAAGCAGCAAAACTTCAAGAAAATCTTAAGGATAGTACCCAGAGTGCAAAGGGCCTTGCCTGCTCCACGTATTTGGTGAGAGGGTATGTCACTGTGTCTTTTAGAATTCCCACCAAATGGCATCAATTTGTCTTCAGAGGAGGTATGGATAACATCACGTTCCTGGTTGGATTAATGGCTGAATATTGCAACAGGCTGGGATGTCCCACGAAAATTGAATGAACTATTAGTACTATGCTGTACAGCATGTATGTTCTCAGTCACATAGTGTAAGACTGGCCATGGCTAGCCTAACACTCTCTGGTTTACCTCGTCTTCATTTATGTGGACACAGGTTATTTGATAACGCTTCTGACTTCGGTTGGGCTCAGATTCCTGTCCCAAAATACATTCAGTAGAAATACTCTACTACTACTTACTACTAGGTTTAATTTTTCTTTTGGCAAAAAGATCAAAAGTAAGTGTGATATTTTTTTCTTTTTGAATGGTATTTATTATTTTTTTAAACACAGTGAAGAAGTCATTTGATGTCAGTCAGTAGATACGTCAGTTGATGAGATGTTTAAAATATATCTTAGTGAACCTCATTGTTAAAGGTATTTCTCATTTTAAATTACATTTTATAAGAAAAAAATATTGCTGTGGCCTTTTTCCAGGTGTGTGGCTTGCAGGTAACGTAAGAAGTATTTAAGTGTGCAAGGGGAGTTACTTGCTGTTGGGAATGGTTCTGAACCAGCTTAAGAATTTTTTAATATTTAACATGAAGGGCCAGCTGATGTTTTAAGCAGGTGATTATGTTCTTTGCATTTGAATTAAAAACATGTGTTCCTACCTCATTATAAAAACTTCAAATATCCAAAGCCTGTTGCATGTAAATCTAGGCCATGGTCTATCCTGTAAATTAGATTTGCCACTTCTGAATTGTTTTTATTACTTTGCACAAAATTTAAGCAGATATATTTCATTTATATTCAGCTGAAATTATAGCCCCATTCAAATATAGTATACTTTGCTACAGCAAAATTAGCAGTTCTGTAAAATATAGGGTATATATCCATGAGGCTGTACATGGAGCATATGTTATAGATAAATAGGCAATATACACTTTGCAGTGCAGTGGTCTGGTTCTGTGAAATTAAATTTATGGACACAATCTCCTCCCTTCTGAGGTGAAATAACAGAAGCAGAAGCGAATTCTTAGCCTACTGCTAAAATATTTAACATCAGTATTATGGATGTAATCATTCTGAAAACGTCTGCTAAGAGTTTTCCAAGGTGTGGTGCATAGAGCACCATCACAGGAGGGTGGTCCATGGACAACTGTTTAAGTCCATCACATTCCCTTTTTTCGTTATTTACACCTGTAAATCCCACTGAACATTATAAAACAACTCCTTAATAGTATTATACAAAAATAATTTTTTTTTCAGTGCTCCAAGACATTGAACACTCATAGAAGGAAGTCTACTACTTAAGATACAGAAAACATTAAATACCATATTTTAGGAGAAATCAGAAACTTCAGCTTAATACAGACATTCTTTGGTGCAGTGAAGGCTGCCTTGTCTGTATTAAGATCCCACCTATTGAAAAAGAGAAATGTATATTATATAAACACCAAAATAAAAATGCACTTCCGCTATGTTAATTTTAAAAAACACCATAGTATTCTCTGTATTTCCTAGATACACTGTAAGATGAAAGTGTGCTTAATTGGGAGAAAAATGAAGGAGGAGTAGAAAAGAGGCTGAACAAACATGAAAGGATCAAGAGCACAAGCACAAAATGATGATTTCCAGTTACAGTACTTGAAAAGATGTAGGCCAAGGACAGTTATTGCTCTATTTATTCACCAACAGTAAATCTCTCTAGCTGAAGAGCTATTTGCATCATATACTACAGCTCAAATTTCATTTCATCTTAGCTGCAGAAAGAATTGCAAACAAAGGAGCAAGAACAATCCTGAGTCTCTTAGACAAATGATTATGCTGTCTTTCTTTATGCTTTCTTTCTTTTATGCCTCTGGCTGTAAAATGTCTCCAATGCAACTGAGTTCAAATGAAAAAAAAAAGTCTATTGCTGTTGTTCTTATATTTAAAATAACTTGCAAAGCGAATGGGGTCTGTGACAAACAGAATGAATTAAAAGAGAGCAAAAATAGGTTTATTGTGTATGTGAACATTTACCTTTTGGTATTTTTTTTACATGGCAAATATGCAAATGGTTTAATTAACAAAATGAGAAAACAGCAACAAAAGAAAGAAAAAGCTCCTTGTTTTTTTCCTTAGTAACTGAACGTCACATTTTATTTCCTTCTACCTGTAATGCACTTTCTTCCCCATCAACAAAACAGGAAATTCTTTACAGAAAAAAAAAAATCAAATGATGCCATGGGGAGGATTCATATTCATGCTCAGAACACATTTCTTTCTTCTCATTCAGCAGTATTTCCTCTTTATTTGACATGGTACACGACTGATATCACACTGTTAGGGCCAGAAGCACAATTATATCATCATCTTAGGGAAAGCAGAAGCAGTATTTCTTTGACATGTTTACCTTTTAGGAATATATTCTGCATGTCATGCATTGTAACTGTTCAGATTCACTTTGCAGTTAATAACCATGCTGCAGCTTCCTTTATTTCAAAATTATTCTGAGCAGGTACTGAAAGAAGGAGAGATGTTTTGCAACACTTAGGTGAAAAAGCCATGACTATTTATTCGTACGTGACTCTGGTACTGTTAGTTGCGTACTGTCATCTGAGTAGCTTCTTCTGTGGGAAAAGTGAATGTGGGATATAGAGCTCAAAATACAGGTTAGGTTGGAATCCTAAAATCTGGGGATACAGAGTGAACACCTCATGTTACCAACCCAAACTCCATAAAATTGCCTTCCTCTGACTATATGAGGCTGCTTAATTCCAACATCTGCAACCCAGCTAGGGAAAACCTAGCTGGTTTTCCTTTGTTTTTCCTTTGTTTTCAATCAAAATTAGAATTTATGAAGAAAAATTTCTTGTAGCTTATATAATTTATACATCTAACTTGAGGCCAGAACTAACTTCTTTGCATAAATGCTTTTGTCTTTTCCTAAATTATAGCAAATATTTTGAGTATTTTTTATTGGAAATGTTTTCAGTCCTTAAACTCATCATTACAAGTAGGTGGGAGTACAATTGAAAGGATGATGACTCCAAATAGTGATTTAAATACTTTTATACTGGAGTATTTTTATTCAGTGTCTCATATCATTTTTTAAAAAAATTGCTTTAGAATAAACTGTCAGCATTATTACTTTATTCTAGTGATTTGCCTGTCAATTATTTTGCTCTCAAATTTAACATTTTAAGTGTTGGTAAAGATAATAAATTTTTCTGCTCTTTAAAGTCTATCTTGACATGAAATCACATACATATGTATATAAAGGTATATATAAAAGAGGTTATAAAAGTATATGTATAGTCTTCAGATGAGTTGGAATTCTGGGCACGTTATTTTTGCAACAAATAATTCAAGTGGCATGCTAGTGTTTAATACCTTGATTCACTTGCTAAAAAGGTATGAGTTACTGTTAATGACCCATGTGTTACCCTTGAAGACAACCTTTTAACTTTGCGAAGAGCATTTTTTGTATGAAAGTAAACTGTTTAACTTCAACATTTGCTGATCAGATAATCACGTCTTTAAGATTTGAAAAATTGGCCCTATTATCAAAGCCCAGCTCTATTACAGTCACTACACTCGTGTTGCATGCAGGTACTTGAAGTTTTTGCTAGAAGAAGCAAATAACTTATTTCAAATTAGATCAGGTGCCCTCACTGTAAACACACAATAAAAATGTAGGGCCAGTGGGTTGTTCTTGCAGGTGCAAAGTACGCTGGTTTTGCTCCTCAGCATGGAATTCTAGTTGAAGTAATTAAACTTAAGATTTATGTATAGGAAAATAAGAAGTCATAGTGAGAGGCTGATTGGAAGAAGGAGTGTGGTTGAATGATATCTAAGAGTATAAAGATAGCAGAGAGTCCAATTTAAAGGGATATGGGTATGTATAAGAATCCAATAAGCAATAACTGAAGTAAATGGAAACATTATCCTATATAGATGTATGCATAATTTCTAAGTATCTGTCTAAGTATTGAAAGTTTTAATTGAAGAAAAGAACTTTAAAAATTATGCTGGTAACCTCTTAAAAATTACAAAAAAGCACAAAGTTATTAAGTGTTTGAAATATAGTATTAAATGTCTCATTTTGGAGATGTGGTGAAAAATACGCTTCACTGATCTTGCCACCTTACTTTTCTTAGAGAAAAAACCTAGAAATCTCAAAAAACACCAACCAATGAAACCATGGAACAAAGGTATTACAATGAAGACAAATTGCAAATGAATAAAAAAGAAAAAAATACTTTTTGGATGTAAATAAAATTTGTAAAGGACTAGTAAGCATGCAAAAGGTGTAATAGTGATCTTTTGCTCATAAAAAATCATTAATCAATGCTAAACAATTCCTGATTAACATAGTTTCTTTGATCTTAATCCTTGAAACTTTTACCCTTTTTTGCCTTATGTTCACATTTATATCCTTTATATATATAAATATATATTATACACATATTTATGCATACTATAGACACATATGTATATAGACTATTTCTATCTAGAAAGAACTTTCCCAATTAGATTTTTTTGTTACAACTGTGTTTTGTTTTCTTGTTTGTTTTAACTTGCCATTTGCACTGGGGTATTGCCATTTTTTTTGGTTTTGGGTTTTTTTTGTGATGTAGTTTGAGAATTTTTATTTTTTGTTTGATTCTCCAGATGACGTTTATTTACAATTTCGAAAATGAAGGAGAAAGCTGGTCAAGCTCTGTGTGATACAGACATAAAGATTTGTGACAAAATATGTGATATATATTCATTAAATACTTACTGTGCATCATTATTATTATTACATTGACAGCAGCCTCAAGTTAAGATTATATAAAGAAAATGGGTGTGGGAATTGCCTACGCATAGTCATCTGTTTCTATTCGATCATGTCACGTGCCCTAAAGGATTCAAGATACGCACATGTGGTTGACGGGTGTGCGATAGGGCCTACCAGACACCCAGGTCATTATGGAGCTTCAGCAGAAGGCTTGGAAGGAAATCCTAATAGTACTTTAAACGACCTCAGATACATATTTGACCAAGTGAATCACTGTCTGACTGTGTGTCACCAGCAACTGGCCTGCAGTTGCGCGGATATACAACATACACTTCTATGAATTAGCTCATAGTTTTGATTTGAAGTAACAACCAAGATTTTGAATATAATTCAGCTGTAGAGACCAACGCTCAACACAATGCTGAATGGATAGTGATTCATACATATAAATGAAAGTAAGAATGCATTTCTAAGGTAGATGTCTAAGACCTTGCACTTTTTTTAATTCACTACAGCTTCTGCAGTTTGAGTGTAGTTGTGACATTAAAATAGGTATCATGCCATAGTATGACACACACAACCAGTGTGTGCCATATGGTGCACAGTGCCCTAAGCCATTTAAATCAGACTGTCTGCTAAGCTTATCAGACTGTCTGCTAAACTTTTCTATTAAAAAGGAAATCAAACAAATCCAAATAAAGAAATCGGAACTAGAAAATACATAATACACTTAAGGGCGAGCATTCATTATATCATCGATGCACATTCTGACCATGTTCCAATATAGACACATTGATGTTGAATTCATATTGTCTCATCAGTGTAACTCTACTACTGAACTGTTGCATGCTCCAAAAGAGAAATATAGAGTAGGCTAATACAAAATAAAAAGAAAAATGCATAAATCGTGGGGTTAATTTCCAAGATTTTTCTTTTTGTCTACTGAGTTATTGATGAAAATCCCTGTTTCATCTTCCTCTTAGATCACTTAGAATCACAGAATTATTTTTGTTGGAAAAGACCCTTAAGATCATCAAGTCCAAACATTAACGCAGCACTGCCAGGTCACCACTAAGCCATGTCCCTAAACACCACATCTACACATCTTTTAAATACCTCCAAGGACAGGAATTCCACCACTTCCCTGGGCAGCCTGTTCCAATGCTTCACAACCCTGTCTGTAAAGAATTTTTTCCTAATGTCCAGCCTAAACCTCTCCTAATGCACCTTGAGGCCATTTCCTTTTGTCCTATCCTTTGTCACTTGGGAGAAGAGACTGACCCCCACCTCCCTACAACCTCCTTTCAGGTAGTTGTAGAGAATGATAAGGTCTCCCCTGAGCCTCCTCTTCCCCAGACTAAACAATCCCAGTTCCCTCAACTGCTCCTCATAAGACTTGTGCTCTAGAGTCTTCACCAGCTTCATTGCCCTTCTTGGACAACTCTTCTTCATTGCTGGATATGCTCCAGCACCTCAGTGTCCTTCTTGTAGTGAGGGCCCCAAAACTGGACACAGGACTCAAGGTGTGGCCTCACCAGTGCCAAGTGCAGGGGGACAATCTCTTCCCTCCTCCTGCTGGCCACACTATTGCTGATACAAACCAGGATGCTGTTGGCCTTCTTGGCTGCCAGGGCACACAGCTAGCTTATATTCAGCTGGCTGTCAAGCAGCACTCCCAGGTCCTTTTCTGCCTGGCAGTTTTCTAGCCACTCTTCCCTAACGCTGTAGATCATCCTCTTAGACCTTTTAAATAAATATTTAGTATAGGAGAAGACAGAATTAGTAATATAGATATATTTGCACGAGTAATATGCAGTTCCTTTGAAACGAGTGTAGTAAAACTCTTTGTTCAGGTTCATAGGTCTTAATTTCCGACAAAAATATCTTAACATTGTTTTGGCTCTTATTTAGACTGACGCCCTGATAAAAGACATTCCCATCCCCTAAGGGCCATGCGGTTATATTTCTTTTTTTATCCTCTAAAAGTCTACCTAAAAATACCGAACAATTGTACTGTAGTCAAACAATGCTATTAATATTCATAGGATCCTTCAGGCATTTGCATTTTCATCCATAGAGACTATTTTACCTTCAAAGCATGTAAATCTTTTTAGTTCTTTCCAGAAAAAAAAAAAAGAAAAAAAAGTACAACTTGTGCAAAACTTGAGAAAGCTTTGTAATAAGCCTCAGAGATGGAAAAGTCCAATTTCCTTAAAAAAAAAAAAAAGTAAAAGAAAAAATCCTCTTAAAGCAGAAAATCACCTCATGACCTGCCTTTCTTTTGGTAAAGCCAGTGCTTTCAAATTATTATTGCAAGGTTTCCAGTTGCCACTGAGTAAAACAATTCCTCTGCATTATGTGCACTTCATATCATAATTTCATAATTAAGTTATTATTATTGAGGTTCTCAGCTAGAGATAACAGTATATATAGGAAATTAGAGGGGAAGAAGGGCAGGAAAGATTTCTTTCACATTCAGACATAAAACAACACTGTCAAAAATACCTTAAACAGCATAAAATATTTTCCATTTTCAGCTAAATATTTGTCAATGTTTACAAATGTGGAAATATGCAACTATTTAAATGAATGATGCTACATCTTTATTACTGTGGTATTTGCAGAGGTTTTCTGAAAGCTGAGGTTTCTCACTACAGTTTTCAGACTGGTTCTGGTTTTTTGGTTGTAGGTCACTCACCGGGCTTTTTCTTCTTTATGACATTCTCAAAAGTAAGTAGTTTCTAATTAATGTCACAACAAAAAGGATTAATTCTTCTCAGAATAAGGAAGTTTGGATTTTTAGTAAGTCTACTGAGTTGTGAAGGAAGAAACCCTTCTCACTAATTTAAAGTTAAACTGAAAATATATATGCAGGAAAATATATTAAACTGTGCAGGATTGATTTCACCTAACTTTCTACATTTCTGAGTTTAGTATCTAACTGGGAGCTATCCAGTCTAGACTTCCTTTCTATTCAGTGGAAAAAGGTAAGCACCTAAAAAATAAATCTCATCTTAAAATAGTTGCCCAATGGAAATTAGTTTAATCAATCACCTTTTAGAGGTTATTAATTGTTTTTTTAATTATTATTATTTATTTAGAGGTTATCCACATGAAAGACACAGATTCATAGACAGATGTCTCTATTTTGGACACTGAAGTCACAGCAGATCAAATCCATTAGTTATGTCTACCAGGATGCAACAAGGAGCTAGGAAGTGCATGTAGTCGTTTGCTTTTATTTGACTTGGATTTGTTGCTCTGTGAATATTTGTCTTACAGAACCTTTCTACTAGTGTCCTCAAAACATTTTATGTTTTCCCATGAGAGGACCTTAGAGTTGTATGCCATCTCTTGTCTCTAGACAACATAGTTTTGGAACATTTATTTTGCTGTAAGATGGTCATGCTGCAAAGGTCTTTAAATATCTCTCATAATTCCACGTGAAAAACCACCAGTGATGCAAGGATATGATTAAGGTCTGAGTTTGTTCCAGGGATAGAAAATAGTTCACAGAGATGATTGAACTCTAGGCACTCAATTTTTGGAGCCAGTAAGTTGACTATAACAGAATCTCCAATATTTTAAAATTAAACTCAGTTTTATGTGGAATTCTGTTTGAGATACCTGTCCTTAACCAACAGCTATGATATGATTGCTCAAATTTCAGCAATGGTTCTTCCAAAAGATACATATATCTTAGTATTACTGAAGGGTTTCTTATTTGAGAGCTGTTTTCCTGCTTGTAAATAGTCAGCAGCTGCAAAGAAAACATGTCTGCATGATACAGCATGTTATCATGGAATTACCTGAGAGTCAGCTCAAATTTACTGTTACAAATGGCAAACTATCAAGTGCCATTTTGAACGTGCAGAAGTTAAGTGTTATCACCAAGCAGTATCGCCCATGTTTATGCATTGTTTTCTTCGTCAAATGTGAACTTTGATTACTTTCCATATATTCAATAAGATTAGCCCTTTTTGAACTGGAGCTGCTATACACTTAAAAAATGGATGTAAAGGATATAAATGATTTTTTAAGTGTGCAAATTTTAGAAATCTCAGTGATGATGTAGCATCATTAGTCTTTGAATATTTGTAGGACGTGAGATCACTTAATTGGTTTAAGAGATTAAAATCCCTTCCTGAATTTTTTTTACTCAATTTTAAATGATTTTCAAATAATTTGATTGCTTGCTATAGAATATAAATTGTTTAAAAGTGTCCTTTTACTAGCATTAGCATTGTGGTATATGATTTGATGTGGTTTTGGCAGCAGGGGGAGGAGGCTGCTGCCTTTGGCATGGTTTTGGTAGTGAGAGGTGGGGCTGTTAGCTTGGTCCCTGTAGGCAGCTTCATGAAAACAGCCCCCTGGCTCTAATTTCAGCCCCACCTCTAGCCCAGGCTGCACCAATCAGGACCTCTGCGAATAAGCCTGTTTAAGGGGGGAAATACATTTAGGAAGTTCTTTTCATTTTTGGGAGCACTCTCTTGGTTTGGAGGGGGTAGGGCTGATGGAGACCAATCATGCTGTCACCAAGGTAACCAGAAAATGTTCATGGAATACACACCGGTACAGCGATTTTTCCTTTGATCTGTGGCAAGTTGGCTGAAAGCCCTGCAGCCCTCATCGAGCACTGGCAGTGAAAATGAACAGGATGCACAGCTCTCTGATGCAGTGACCCCTGAGGTGGAAAATCCTGATGCAGAGACCTGGGAAGCCTATAAAATGCCGTGAATTTGAGAAGGCTTGGCACTGGGTTTAAAACGACGGTGGCAGGGGGATTAAGCCCCCTCCCACTTTCTTTCTCTGCTCCCTTAGTGCAGGCAAGAGTTTCTTGTGATCTTTGTGAGAGGAAGCGGGAAGAAACCGACTCTTCTCAGGCTCTCAGCTTCTGTTTGGAGCCAAAATATGTCAATCAAACACCTCTGTGGATAAGCCTATAAAAAGCCACCAACCACACAGCTTCCCCTCGCGCACGTTTGATTTCCACTGGGAGAGACACAGAGAGAGATCACACATCAGAGAGAGAGACTGCTGTTACCTCAACCGGGCAGTAAAAGAATCTTTCACATTTCACTTTGCCAGTTGCTGGCAGGGGTGGAAGAGGGGGGAAAGCCCTCACCCTGTACTGAGATTTACCACTGAGGGACAAGAGGAAGGGGGTCTGTAATG
>NW_010417853.1:7322-7845 GCF_000710305.1 Buceros rhinoceros silvestris | reverse complement strand
CTCCTATGGCTTCAATGTGTAAAAAATACTGTAAATGGAGAAGGAAGGGAGAGAAGAAAGAGGTGAGGAAAATATGTTCATTTTGAGCTGCATGTCTAAAATCTAGGGCAAATATTTAGCACAACTAGTTCAAAGACACCTATTTTCTTCAACTCTGTTTTGCAGAACACTAGCAGTAGGATTGGTGTTTGAGAAACGTTGTGTTAATGAACGCAAGTGTCACTCTGAGAGAGCATCAAAGCAAGAAATATAAACTTGCAATGTGATTTTACACGAGTAATTTCATTGTTGTTTCCTTAGTTGTAAACTCAAAGGAAAGTCCATGCCTGCTCTGAAGGAGTTTATAATTTTTGTTTGAAATCTCCCTCTTGATTTTGAGAGGATGGTCTCTTCGGATGCACAGAGTGTTTTGCTAGTTGCTGTGCTATTCTGTTTCTTTGTTTATAGGAAAGACACTCAAATAACTCCACTTGATGCCTGTCTAAGGGCAGTTCTCAGCTGACACCTCACTTTCTAGGGAAAG
>NW_010417853.1:0-7217 GCF_000710305.1 Buceros rhinoceros silvestris | reverse complement strand
AAAGAAGAACTCCGTTGGTTTATTTTGCATGTTGAATAGTAAAGCTTGGATAATATTAACTGTGTGTGATTATAGATACCTTCCTTGGTTTTGGTGTAACTTTAATATATCTGTTAGGTAGGAAGCCATTGTGTTTATCTGCAGTCTGTCAGGGTGTTAGTAGTGTGTTATTGACGCTGAAGGTCAAAGTGGTAGAATACTGATATGGCAAGATACTGTCAAGGTTTTTAGCGTCTGCTTAAAAACTGATGGAGAGAACGATGCTGGGCATGAAACTCTGCAGAACGAGGTGCATACTGGCATTGTAGACAGTGCTCATCTCGCCTCCAGCTGATTTATTGAGCTGCAAGAGTGATCACTAGTGATTCTAGACAGGTTGGGGAGACACATAAGGTGGGGGCCTCTGACCACAGTCCCTATTTATAGCCGTAACGATGACATGGCCTTTACTGCGCTGATGGCTGTGGTCAGGGTTTTTAGGATGTAGAATGTAAAGGGTGAAATCTGTGATTCCTGCGCTGTGCAAAACACCTCTGTAGACTTAAAGAAAGAGGTAAGAAACAATCTTTGATTCATTTCCAACGTGTAGCATCTTTTTAATATCCTTCACTTGCTGGTGGGGAAATTATAGCTGTCAACTGGCCATTTCTTCAACCAGAGATGCCTTGTTTGACAGAAGCTTCAAAATTGGAGTATTTGGGTAAAGTGGTAAACAAAATTTAAAACAAATTCTTTCTTAATGAAATTGATTACTTGGCAAGGGATTCCATATATTAATTACAGTTCTGTTTAAGTGATTCTTGAAGTATAGTTGCTAGCAGAAAAAATGAGAGTTTGAGAAAGTTCTGAAATGATTTAAACTATATTAACATTTATTTAAAAAAAAGCAGAATAACAATTAAAAACCCCTCTTAAAAAACTGTTTCCATTTTTGCTCCCTTACCGTTCCCTCCAAAATCACTGCATCATATTATTAAGGTTTTTGACAAGTAATAGTTTGATAACTGTCAGTCATTATTTCTTTTAAGTCATGAAAAGTTAATTCTGTGAATCAGTTCATATGCCAGTTTTGGTCAGTTATTTCTAGTTCGAATCTTGTGCTTCTGTAATGGTCCATCACTCCTAAAAATAAACCTAATATATGTACCTGTTCTCTCTAACTCATGTATGTGCAAGTGGAGTGATGCCCTGTCGTTGGGGAAGTCAATGCCACAAACAGGAAACCTTTATGGACAGTGTTATTCTGTCAGTCAGCTCTTCTTTCCCATTTGACTCTCACACTTCCTCTCCCTAACCTTCCCAAGTACAGTCAGTTACCCTCTTCCTACAGCCAGACCAAAATCACACAGTGCAGTGTGCATTAGGGAAGGAACACTGGTAAGTTGAGCCTCACAGGTTTTAGATCAGTGGCTGAAATCTGTCAAGAATTGGAAGAGACTGTAATTTGTTTTGCAGTGATCATTTCCTAGGAAAAATGCAAAGTGAAACTGGATTTAACTTCATTCTCACTGGGCAGATTCATGCACTGTGTGCATGAAAAGCTGTGCAAGCGTGTTCAAAACGATGCTGCAAACATGCTAATAGCATTACACACATTTGTTGTCTTTCTCTAAACCCTGTAACAACAGAGACAGACAGACAAACCAGGCTTTCCCATGTTTCCCAGGCTTTCATCTCTAGACCTGTTGTCTGCAGGACAGCAGCATGTTTTGAACTCGGCAGTGCAGGAGATACCCTACGTGAAGCTTCTATCAGTTTTATAGGACAGTAGAAGATTTTATTACCCAGAATTGCTTGGACAGCATTTGCCTATTTTTTTTTCTTTCTTTGAGATTTGTTCTGGCTCTTACAATCAGATTCTTAAATGTGATGCTGGATTGGACTCTACATCAAGTGTCTGGTTTTGCTCATTTTGGAGCACTGTAGAATGTAAATTGATTGTTTTGATCAACTTACTTCTAGAACTTATTTTCTTCTATCCTGAAATAAAGGGGAGGAGTCGCATAGAGAGGCACGTTTTTTTGTTTGTGCAGTAATTGAATGCAGAATAAATTACTACGCTATGAAATAAAAATAACTTGCTGTAATGGACACTTTTGCAATACATATTGTTAGCCTATTAAAGCTCAAATTATTACTTTTAATAAGACACTGTATAAGTAAAATGAATTTGTTGCCCTTTAATTAGCTATGTATTTCCAAATCATGAATTATTAAAGCTTGTTTTAGTCCTGGATAGTGTTAAATGTGGAACTTAATTTTTTTTTTCTTTTTTTTTTTTAAAAAAACTAAGCTTTTAAAAACAAATGAAAATGTAGACCAGTCATGAGAGAGTCCTTTGGTGACAGTCAAACCTCAACAGAGAATCTGTGTCAGTGTTAGCAGTATGGAGAAGAGCCACAAGTTTCAAGTATTTTTCATGAATAAAACAACATACAGAATTGCAAATTAAAGCATTGGGCTCTTGGCAGAAAAACATGCTTTATCTGATCTTCGAGTTTTTAAAAAATTTACTAGTACTTTACAGATCTGGTAAAATATGTGTTTTAGGTTCTAATTAAGAATAGCAAAACTCAGATTCTTTTATTGAAGTTTAAACCATATGCAAACAATTCAAATAAGCATTAAAATGATATTAGAAGTACATTATTAAAAAGTGAATACGGGAGGAGGCAGTGAGGGAGTCTACCAGTCAGCGACATACGTTTTAATAGGTTTATCCTGACTTCTCTCCTGTTTCTCCTTTCCTTAGAAACTGAAGATGAAGATTTTAAAGTTGATGCTGCAGTTCTTTTGTTAAGATAAATTTTGCAAAGCTAGAATGAAGAACCTGTCTTTTGATAGTTAAAATCTTGGGGAAGATGTGAGAGAATAAGTAGGAAGGTTGTGTGAAATGGTATAATGACCATATTTTTTGTGGGGTGCTTGCGTTGGCAAATGACAGTAATTGGGCAACCATAAGGAGCTGTGAAAGCTTAGAGGGAGTGCAGAAGGAACTGTGGCTGGTGCTCTTTTTCCTGGAAAAACAATTTAAAATGTTCGTCGGTTACGTTATGAAAATATGGAAGTAGCTCCCTGAGGTTTTTTAGGGAGATGGGGTGAGGATAATGATATGTTAACATGATTTCACTAAATTAATTCTTTGGGAAGTAATTAAGTGAGATTGTCCACACTCCATTACTTCCAAAGAGTAAAATCTGACATGGTCCATAATTTTCTTGTCTTGCTTTGAAATGACTGATTATTGAATAAATATAATATACTCTCTTGAACACGACCATTGGAGTTCTTCAGCAGTCTTTTTAAATACTGGGGAATGTAGAAGCTAAATGACTTTTTGGATTTAAAATCTGAAATAAACACCTCATTGTGATAAAAGCAGTTTGCATTTCTTAATAGCATAGACCTTGTGTTTGTTTGGAAACCTATGTAAGTTTCCTGCAAACACAAAGAAATATTTTCTGGTTTTAAATATAACTTCTGTAATCTGTTGCAGGTCAGTATATGAAACATTGCTACTGTCATGTAGTCATCTGAGAATTGTGTGTGAATAAGAGCGTAAGCCAAGCTTTGAAATGTGAGATACAGAATGGATGGGCACATTTCGATATGTAAATAGAAAACACAGTGAAACAGTCATTGTTTCAAGCTAGGAAAGGCAAACATCTTTTAATGAAAACTTTGTAACTTGTATTTCAAGGAAACGACATGTTTATTTTTTCTTACAACTGTGGCACGAAACACAACAAACAGAAACAGCTTTTGAGATTTCTTATTGCAGCTGCTGTACACCCAAGTGGAGATGATTTGGCAGTGGTATCTAGAATTTCCCTGAGGCTGTGGAAGGTTTTTGCACCTTGAAGTCAGCAGCATTAGGAACAAGTTTAAAAATTTTTTTCCTCTTGGCGGGAAAAAAAAAATCACCCTGAAACCTGAGAAAGATGCTAATGGTCAGTTTTGTATTTGTTTTGTGTTTACTAAAACCAGTTGCCACCACTCTATTGCTTCCTTTCCCCTTACTAGCATTTCCCAAACTGTTTTACACAGACCTGCTGCTGCCTGGAAAGCATCCTTCTGTCTCCCAAATGGAGACGCTGCTTTACACAGCTTGCAGGGTCCAGCAGGTGGGTCCTCCCATTGACCCTGAAGTAAGCAGTCAGGCTTAATGTGTTATCATGACATGGTCCTACTGCTCAGTGTCCAATGAATTGCTTTTTGGAGGTGAGCGAAGTGTGCGGCTAGATGGGTGGTCTGGAGAGGCTGGCTGGGCTGCAGGGGGCAACGGGGTCTTTATCTAAACTGATAAAAGCTGACAGGCATTAGCATATCCTGAGACTCGGGTCAGCCTTTATCGGAATCGATGTCTGCACTCCTGCCTTTTTGCTTTACATCTTCCAAATGTAGGCCAAAATAATAGGACAGTAACAGCCAGGACTACACTCAAGTGATCTGAAAAATCAGGCCATCTTTTTTAAGTTCCTAACTGTGAACCTCAAAATGGAATTTTGAATTGAATTTTAAAATTTAATTTAATGAATTCATGTCCATGGATTATATGAGGCACAGATATAAAGCTTATTTAAACTAGCTCAGGGTAACACAGTAAACACTTCTGATGTGATTTGGGGTGAGACATGAAATGCCAATGCTGTGCGGCCGATAGTTTGGCTGTGGACTTCAGTAGGACTGCAGTTCCAAACTCTGAAAATGCTCGTGGCAAACTCCAGTTGAGTCTTAAGAAAATGAGGAGTCATAGAAGTCTTTGCTTTCATTATAGAAAATACACACCACTGCAATTTAGCTCACTCTGTATAATGCCATGCGTGGAGGGGAGTGTGAGGGTAGGTTTTTTCTTTTTCTCCCTTTAAAGCTAGACAGCGTGTGTGTGAGAGAGATCTCTGTGGTGGCTGTTTTTGAGTTTGAAAATAAGTAATTTCCTCTGTGTTCAGATGTTTTAATGAACTGATTAGGGATCCTTTGGGACAAAAGATTTTATACATAACAATTTTCAAGTTAGCATTTATATGTTTTGCAAGGCTTGAGGCCTTTCACTACTGAGGAGTGAGAAAAGATCTGTCTTTAAAACCTGGGGGTTTGGTGTGTGGTCTGGCAGATGAGCAGGCTGGGGTCAGCTACTGCTGGCACACAGATAAACCTTTTCTCTAAAGGTATGCTGAAGGGCAGATTACTTTAAAAGAGGTGTATATAAGATGCACTAGCTCTGAGATGCTGTGTTTTAGTGCTCTGTTTACATTAGCAGGAAATGTGGGGCAATAGGAAGAAATCTGAAAGCAAAGCAGTTGGTGGCAAGGGCTCGGGTATCTGCACATCTCTGATTTACCCTGGACTAGCTGTAGCCTGATGCCATGTGCCAAACACACATCAGCACTCAAGCACTTCTGATGCACTACTGAAGTGCACTTCCAAACTTTGCCGTGATGTAAATGGAAGAGGGGTGAGTGGTGATGATCATTGCACGTGCACCCTCTGTGAAGGGAGCATTGTGAATGTGTCACTGGAATCACAGAATCGTTTATGTTGGAAAAAACCTTAAAGATCACCGAGTACAACTGTTACCCTAACACTGTCAAGTCCACCCTAAATCATGTCCCTCAGCACCATGCCTACGTGTTTTAAATACCTCCAGGGATGGTCACTCCAGCACTTCCCTAGGTAGCCTGTTCCAGTGCTTGACAATCCCTTCAGTGACGAAGTTTTTCCTAATGTCCAACCTAAACCTCCCCGGCACAACCTGAGACCATTTCCTCTCGTTCTGTCACGTGTTACGTGGGAGAAGAGACTCCTTTCGGGTAGTCGTAGGGAGCAATAAGGTCTCCCCTGAGCCCACTTTTCTCCAGGCTTAAAGATCACCGAGTACAACTGTTACCCTAACACTGTCAAGTCCACCCTAAATCATGTCCCTCAGCACCATGCCTACGTGTTTTAAATACCTCCAGGGATGGTCACTCCAGCACTTCCCTAGGTAGCCTGTTCCAGTGCTTGACAATCCCTTCAGTGACGAAGTTTTTCCTAATGTCCAACCTAAACCTCCCCGGCACAACCTGAGACCATTTCCTCTCGTTCTGTCACGTGTTACGTGGGAGAAGAGACTCCTTTCGGGTAGTCGTAGGGAGCAATAAGGTCTCCCCTGAGCCCACTTTTCTCCAGGCTAAACAACCCCAGTTCCCTCAGATGCTCCTTATAAGACGTGTTCTCTCTTGTTAGGCTTGAGCTGCACTTCTGTAGGTCCAAAGATTTATTCGCAGTTGTTTAAAAAAAGCTTATTATGGACACTTGTGTTTAGAACTGAAACCTAAAAACTTGACTTCTTTCGAGCCAGGTTTAGGGGACTGGACTGAATTAAAATCCAGAGTTTACGTTTTTAACAGTTCTGCTTTATTGAAAGATCTAAGCTCAGTTGTTTTCAGGGTGGGGGGAGGAATATGGGTCTAAGCAGTTTAACTGGCCTTTTTATTATTTAATAGCCAGTGTTTTTAAAGCTGAATAAACAGGATACAAATAGTAAGGTTTTTGCTTGTAGGATTCCTGCCCCTCTTCAGTATGATTGGTTACTGTATGGTGGGGTTTGCTTGGGTTGTTTTTGCTGCATTTGGCAGTCTGTTATCTGAAAGACTTAGAAGAAGCATGTTATCTGCACAAGTCTGAAAAAAAATATTTCTGACTATTACACTGTTAGTCTTTCAGAACAGATTTATAGCTGAATTAAGTCATCAGTTATCTGAACTTTCTTTTATGACCTGGATGCTTTGTTTTGGTTTTTTGAAACTGTTAAGAAACTGAGTTGGGGGATTAAATGTTCAGGTGTGGAATTGAAAAATGTTTGCTGTTGTGTTAGGGGAATGCTCCATAACTAAAATTCATGGAAGCTGGAAAATATGCTTGTTGGTATGGTTTCCCAAGAGCAAAATTTCTGAATCCACTAGTTTTTTATGGAGTTCATGGCTGTAAGGCATTGAGATGAGACTTTGCAGCAGTGAACAGAGTAATGTGGTTTATTCCAGCACTGTCTCATGTGTAAGTTATGTGTAAGTTCCATTCTGTAGCTGTCATTCCTAGGTAGGATGTTCTTGCTGGGACCCTGTCCCTTTACATGAAGACATACCCCTGGGTGATTGATATGTTTATTTCTAAGGTTTGTTTAAATGGAGGGAGTTAATACCAGGGCAATCTATCACTTCACACACACACCCCTCCCT
>NW_010417852.1:0-2062 GCF_000710305.1 Buceros rhinoceros silvestris | reverse complement strand
GTCTCTGGTGAGCGACGTGACAGACCACGGAGCGTCCGTTCTGGTAAGAGTATCTTACGCCGTACAGATCCTTACCCTGGTCGTGAAGTCCACCTACAGCGCTAGGGGGGCCCTGCCTCTAGCCAGGTGGAGGAGAGGGATAACCATGTGTTTTGGACTGTGTGGATTCAGTGGCCTGGCACATTAGAGCCACCAAAGTACAAGGCCCTGGTAGATACAGGTGCCCAATGTACCTTGTTTCCCTCACATCATAAAAGAACTGAAACCATTACTATTTATGGTGTGACAGGAGGCTCACAGAGCCTTACGCTGATAGAAGCTAAGGTCAGCCTCACTGGACTTGACTGGGAAACTCACAAAATTGTGACTGGTCCAGATGCCCCATGCATATTGGGCATTGACTTTCTCCGTAGAGGGTATTTCAAAGACCCGAAAGGTTACAAATGGGCCTTTGGTATTGCAACCGTGGAAGCAGATGGCGTTATCTGGTTGTCTACCTCAGTTGAACTTTCAGATGATCCTCTGGCTGTGGGCCGGATGAAAGTGGAGGATCAAAAATTGCCCATTGCAACTTCCATAGTCCACCGTCGACAGTACCGAGACATAGCATCTCTTGAAGGATTTTATAAACCATTCCTAATATCTGTCTGCTTTCAATTCTGACTTGCCAATAGCACTGGACTCCTTCCTCAAGTCTTCCACTTGCAAGTAATATGTTTTTCCTCCTACTCTCAACTTCATTTCAAATTGAAAAGTTCAAAGCCTTGTGATTTCAAGTTTACTTTTGCATAATATTCAAGTTTCTGGTGCTGATGATCACAGCAGATGTAGGTAGATAGGATCCAAGCACCAAGGTACGTATGTCTGGCAATACTAAAAGTTCCCACTGCAGCTGGAGCCATCTGTAAAACACCACACAGCACACTTGGTACTTTAGGAAAAGTGTTACTCTGAGGTGGTCTCTTGAAGAGGCTCGTGCTGAGACAGAAAGCAGTATGCTTTATTTTAATTGGGGGTGCCAAAAAGCAAGAGGAATCTTCTGACTTGCAACTACAAAATGTTACATAAAACTGAATTTACCTGTAAGGAAAATCATTCCTCAAGGGCTAAGGGAAAACAAAACAAACAAACAAAAAGAAAGCAAAGGAAGGCAGACATACCATACCTGTAGGGTTACTGATCTGAAAACACTACTGCTCTGGAAGCAGAAGTCCAGTTTATGTGGTCTACTATTTTGTGTCACGCTCAGAGATTGCTAAGTGTCATAAGCAAACACAGTAATAGACTTAGCTGGCTTTTTTGTTATTTCAGATGAACAAAACCTCTTTTATTATTTTGCATAACCTGGACCTACCCTTTCTCTGGAGTTACTGAGACATGGACCATTCTATACAAAAAAAAAATAATAATTGAAATTAATAGAGATTAAATATTTTTATGTTAAAAATAGTCCACAGCATTAACAAGTCCAGTTTTTGTAGCCCGTGGGATTTTCTTCCTCTTTTTGGACAGCAGCTGTTTTTGGAACTGTTTCTAATGAGCAGTGCAGACAGGTTCCCTTCCCTCCTGACAGCAATCACAATCCTGTGAAAAACCTGTACAAAACCCCCAATATGTAGATAAAACATTATCTGAAACCTCACATTGCAGTCATGAGGATCCAACCCTTCCGAGCTGGGACTGGGGGCTGTTGTGTTGGCTGTTGCAGGTTCCAAGGCAAAGCGATGCAGGGGGTTAGTGCAGCAGCCTTCCCTGATGACTAACCCAAGTACAAAATCCAGCCCAGATTGCTTTCAAAATGCAAGTAGGGACCCTCCAGTAATTCCCTTTCACTGATGCCACCAGAAATCCAAAAGCTGTACAAGCTGTTAGCAAACATAACTTACTGTGCATTTGGTAGTGAAAGACAGCAAATGATTCTAATCTTCATAAAACAACCAACTTCCCTTACACCCAGATGAATGTAACTCAGTATTAAAATCAGTAGCTTTATGAGACATTAACCTAAATTAATCTCACAAGAAAGAGGAGTAGTTACACAAAATTATTTGTAATTAATATA
>NW_010417851.1:0-1741 GCF_000710305.1 Buceros rhinoceros silvestris | reverse complement strand
CCTGTTACCAGCTCTTTTTTTCCATGTAGTTCCCACCCCCTGCCTCCCTCCAAAAATGTACTTAACCTGAGAAAGGTGGTGGGATTCCACAGTTCCTCATGTTGGCTGCAAACAACACTGCTCATCAATTAGATTTTTCCTGCTATCATTTTTCCTGTTACCAGCTCTTTTTTTCCATGTAGTTTCCACCCCTTCCCTCCCTCCAAAAATGTACTTAACCTGAGAAAGGTGGTGGGATTCCACAGTTCCTCATGTTGGCTGCAAACAACACTGCTCATCAATTAGATTTTTCCTGCTATCATTTTGTCCTTTGGGTGTTTCTTTTGATTTGAGCATAAATGTCACATAAATAATCATTATGAATAATTCAGGTGGAGATGTCAGCATCTGCAGATGTCTCCTACTAATCCATGCACACGTAGCTGCTTTTGTAGTTCTGGATATTGCAGCGGTCTGTTTTGAATTTAACCAACTAGCTTGTTTGCATGAAGACATCCTAAAGAACGTTCCAAAGAAAGTACTAAACCACAGGCGAGGCAAAAGCACAGGTGCTGTTTGTAGGAATCAGGGAATTACGTCCTTGTCCTCTGTTCCTTCAAACACTTGTTCTTTCTCCCATAGGTTTTAACTAAACAACCTCCTCCCGTATCCACGGAGAACAATGGAAGTGGACCAGCCTCCCCACAGGTACGCTTCCCCTCTCGCTGCCAGCTTGTCTCTGCATTGTCCTGGCTGTGTGATGGTTTGTGTGTAATTCCATTAGCTGGTATTAAGTGCTGTCACTGATGCGTGGAGCTTGTTTTGTAGGGACAGTTGAGCAGCACGTGACAGCGTGCTGCAGGCTGCCTGGGTTGAGGGGCCTCTCGGTGCTGGCGGGCACAGCCAGCACGGGGTACGGAGGGTGAACCTCGCTTTCAGAGGGGATATTGTGTGGCCAGAGAGCTAATTTCTGCCTGAAGGAAAAGAACAGATAGGCTTGAAAAGATGGTCCCTAGTGAGAAGGGTGGAGGTCATTCTTTCCTCTGTCTCAGGAAAAGTGCAGCTTGCTGGAGTGGGATTGGCAGTGGCTCCTAGCACATGTGTCCCAACATTGGATCGTGGGGACAAAATCAGTTCAGTGCAGGGGTGAGCACGGCTTGTACTCACATAACAGCAATTTCTGTTCTTCCTTTTTTCACTTTTCTTCTGAAACTTGTTCTTGAAGTGCACACTTCCGTGCACATGCAGAAGGCAAGTGTTTTGTTTTCAAGAGATGAGTTCTCTTCCCCATAATTTCCAGGTATTCCCTGGAAGGAGTTAACTCAAGGACTCTTTCTGTGGCTGTTTGAGTGAAACCAATGCTATAGGTAGTTTTGCTACTCATTTTCCAAAGTGTTGGCAACAGTAAAGCTTTCAGGTGGTGTTAATTGTTGTCTTATCCAGTCATTGAATGACGTTGTTGTTCTTATCCAGTTAATCCAGTAATTGTGATCTTCTGTTAATTTTTCCTTCTCTTCCATCTGCTATAGTAAGAGATTATCTTCTAAAAGGTTCACATAAGCAGTGTAGCTGAAATGAGAATTCTTCAGCTGATAGATTTGATTTGGTGGGTTTTTTGTGGTTGATGTTTTTTTTAGTACAGTCTGTCCAACAAGTCTTGATTTTCTCTATCATTGTTCAAATTTTCTTGTCATGAAAACATTCATGTAGGGGTTTTTTTTATATTTTTGTGGAGTTTCTTTAGTTCAGTTGCAAAGAATTG
>NW_010417850.1:34563-43274 GCF_000710305.1 Buceros rhinoceros silvestris | reverse complement strand
CGGAGCCCGGCGGGTTTCCGAGTGTCGCTAGAAGTTGCGTGACAGTCTACAAAGGGTCCGCGTGCACTACTGACGGCAAGAAATGGGGCTGGTGACGGGCCGCCGCCGGGCCCTCAGGGCATCGTTTCGGCCTTAGGGGTTCCAGGCGTTACTCGTGTCTCGGCATTATTTCCCGGTTTGCTGTGACAATGTGCACGCTTTTAGAATCTGACCCCGTAATAAAGGCTTCCTTTACCGTTAAATACATCGGTATTCAGAGACCTACCGGGGAAGGAAATAAAATCCTTAAAAGGTGCTTTCCCTGTGGCAATCCCAGACACCCAGAGGCAGCAGTTGGGCCCCGGAAATCATACTCGGGGAATGCAAACCTATTTCTGCCTCTTAGAACCGGTCCTGGCACTACCAAGACTTTCTCTGACTTCCCCAGGACTAGAGTTTCACCACTGTCCCTGCTGTAGGCACAGATCCGCCGAGAGGCAACGGGCACAAGGGGCGGCCTGGCGGATGATAGCTGGTACGGGCCACGGCACCCTCGGCAGCAAGCGCCTCCCCACCGTGTGGATTTTGAGACGTGCACCACCGGATCAGATCACACATCACACCCAGCAAGATAAAAAACAGGCCTAAAGCAGATTTTCTAGCCATTTTACATCCCTGCTCAAAAAAAAAAAAAAAAAATTTTCACATTGTGGATACATTTTCCCTTTTCTCAGTTTAAGTAGATGAACCGTTACAGATGTCTGTTTTCTCACTTTAAACGGTGATTTCTCAGAAAAGATGGCCTGTGTCAAACAGATGCAGCCTGCATGGACACCTCAAAACTGAAAATTTAAATGTTAAACCACCTGAATGGACGCTGTTCCCATTATTTCTTTCAGCTCCTGTTACAGAAGTTGTGCAATGAACTGACAGAAGGTGCCCATGACCCGTGTTTTTTCAGGTAGCTTGAGAGTGGAAAAGACTGAATAAATCCAGTGTGATCTCACAAGGCAGAAAACATGAGCAATCAAAGAATGAGCGTTGCTTATAAACCACCACATATGATCAATAAGCAATTATTAAAGTTAACCCACGTAATTTAGAAGCAAATAAAAGTCTCAACTCAGAAAAAAACGAAAGAGACAATGAAGTCTGATGTTATTTAATAGGTAAAAAGGATCAGCCGTTCTCTACCGAGGAAGGAACAACTGAACCCAGTGCTCAGAGATGGTTTTGTAATCCACAACTAGTTCATAGTCTGTAACTGATTCACAGACCGGTGCCTCTGCCATTTAGTTATTTTACTCACTTCCCCGTTTCCAATTATTTATCTCAACTTTCAGCGGTGGAACTCTGAACTTGCGCTGGCCGATCATAAATAATCTCTGATATCTGAGTCCAGACAAGGATTAGTTCTATAATCACGGCAGTTTTTTGAATACCAATTTATGTCTAGACTTTTTTTTTTTTACATCAAGACTAGAATCAAATTAATGGCCGTTTTAATTTACTCATTCTGCTCTCTGGCTCCATTTTCATATTAAAGATGTCAACTACTATTTCAGCACTTGTCAGAGGAATGGCAGCCTCTTGGGAAAATAGATGTAAATCTTCGTGTGTTTCAGGGTGACAAAGCACCAGCAAGATGAAAAGTTGTGGAGGCTTCGCTGTTCCCAGCCTGCTGGTGCTTCATCAGTGATGCCATCAAAAAATCAACCATCAACATAATTCCACAGTATGTGTTTGTGAAGAAGTACAGGTTTTTCACGCGATTACTTCCTCAAGAGTGAAAGGTGCAGTTGGTGTTTCCCCGAAACGGGGGCTCCTGTGGGGATGGCTGAGGAGGCGGCTGCTGCCTTTCCAATTCTCTTTCCCATCAGCAGGGCTCTAGCACGGTCCCTGCTGACGCGTGCGTTCCAGTGCCGCGTTCTGCACGCCGAGCACAGCCGTGTGCGTGATCCCCGCTGATCTGCTGGGACAGGGGCACAGAGACACCCGCTCTGCACTCCCTGCCTTGCGCCCCCCTTGGTCAAGGCTGCGAATTGATATGGGCTGGGCTTAAAAACACCCAGACTGGGCTTCAGTGACCCTCCCTCAACAGAGCAGGACAAGCTGGCACAAAACTCTTCCGCACTCCCACGACAGGTCCCAGGACCTGCCAGTTTCCAAAGTTGTTGTCTTTTGTTCTGCTGTTTTAGCTGTGGAAAACAGAGCCTGGGGTTAGCCAAAAGCTGTTGTGGCACAGACACTGTTACCCACCCAGTACAGCCCCATTATAGAACCGCAGGGTGCTCTGGGGTGGAAGGGACTTTAAAAGTCCCTCTGCAGTCAGCAGGGACATCTTCAGCTGGAGCAGGTTGCCCAGAGCTTCAGGGTCCAGCCTAACCTGGAATGTTTCCAGGGAGGGAGCATCCACCACCTCTCTGGGCATCCTGGGCCAGGGTCTCAGCACCCTCAGTGTGAATGTCTTCCTGAATGTCCCCTCTGTCAGATAACAGCGATTCCTCTGGCGGTGCCCGTCGGTGAGCGGTGTCTGTGAGCCGACAGCCAGACCACAGATGTGGGTGCGTTACAGGACGCGGCACGGAGCAGCCGGAGGTTTGATCAGCTGTGTCGTGCTCCACGCTCCCGTAACCTCCAGCTTCTTCCGACAGCACTGCTGAAAATCCCCGGTGCCGCTGGGGACCAAAGGCTTTCCCTGTCTTTAAGACTGTCGTAACGCTCCGTGGTGTTACACACATTTCTAAAGCTTCAATAACCCTCATTCCCACGCCTCATGCCCGTTCTGAAAAGAAATGTCAGTTTGTTGGGGTTTTAGTTCACCTGGAAGTCTGCCCCCAGATCAGTTGTTCACAGAACCGTGTCCTCTGCAAGGACGCTCTGCCCAGGCCCCGGCAGCAGCGGCAGATTTACGTCAAAGATTTATGCCAACAGACGACGTCAGTGACAGAACAAATTTGTATTTATCGGAAGATGAAACAATCTCACGAACATCTTCACATTTAATCGCACAAGTCTTATTCTGCTGCCCGTGTTCCGAACACCCAGGAGGATTAAGAGCATTACGGGAAGGAACACTTTGCCCAAACGAATCACTCTGCTACAAACAGAGAAGAGAAAGATCCGCAGATGTTCAAAAGAATTGGGTGTAGATCTAGGAATCAGAAAAGGGTGATGAATATGGACCAGGAACCACAGCACGGAGCAACGTGATGAGCATCTGGTGGGTAATAAACCCCGTCGCTTTGCCGTCAGGGAAGAAAGCATCAAAAAACCCCACACTCCCTGTATCATTCCGCGCTTTCCGCGGCCGAGAAAAACAGATCTGGGAACGATGCACTTCCGGTATTACAGCGCGGCTTAGGAAAAAAAGTGCGCGGGGATGCCACACTCACGCGGCCTAAAAGGAAAAACGGCCGAGAATGACGCGCCACCAGTATTACTCTGTGCAAAAAAAAAAAGTCCGGCAGGGGCGATGCACTCCTGGTATTACTCTGCGTGGGAAGAAAAATAGTTCTGGCAGGGGTGATGCACTCCTGGTGTTACTTCACGCAAAAAAAAAAAGTTCCGGCAGGGGCAATGCGCTCCTGGTATTATTCCACACAGTAAAAGAGTTCCAGCAGGGGCAATGCACTCCTGGTATTACTCGAGGGGAAAAAAGTTCCGGGGGGGCACAAACTGCCATATTACTCTGCATGGAAAAAGAAATAGTGCCAGAGAGTCAAAGCACTCCTGTATTAATCTGCACAGGAAAAAAAAGTTTGGGGGTGGGGGGTGAGGGAGGTAAAGCACTACCGTATTACTCCACACAGGGAAAAAAAAAGTTCCAGGAAGGCAAAGCATTTCCGTATTACTCCATGCAGGGGAAAAAAGTTCTAGAGGATCAAAGGATTCATGTATTATTTCTTATGGGGGAAAAAAGTTCCGAGGAAGGGCAAAGCACGGCCGTATAACTCCACGCAGGGAAAAAAAGTCTTGAGGGACAGTTTACTCACCATATTACTCCACAGGGAAAAAAAAGTGCCAGAGGATGACTCACCTCCATATCACTCTGTGCAGGAAAAAAGCTCCTTGGGGGTGTAAAGAACTCCCATATTACTCCGTGCAGAAAGAAAAGTCACAGTGAACGAAGCACTCCTGTATTGCGCTGCACAGGGGGGAAAAGTTCACTCCTATGTTACTCCACGCGGGGGGAAAAAAGTTCGGGGTGGGGAGGGGTTGGGGGTGGTGGTGCTGCAAAAGACTGCAGTATTCCTCCACACAGTGGGAAGAGAAGTGCTGGGGGGTACACACTCCCCTTCTTACTCTGCGCAGAAAAAGTGTTCCGAGGGGCAATGCACTGCCTGTACTGCTCTGCGTGGCCGAAAAAAAGTGCCTGGGGACAACGCACTCCTGGTATCCATGCGCGGCTGAGAGAAAGGGAGGGGGCACAAGCTGCCCCTCTCTGTATAAGGCGGCTCACCTGATTACAGCGTTTTGAAAACAGGGACGTGACTGTTTTTTCACTCTGATTAACTCAGAAGCGCAGATTGATCTGACTCTCCCGTTCCCCACCCCATCAGCTGTCATCTTCATATGCTTTTTCTCCTTCAGCCGTGCTGACAAGCAGAAGCGTATTTCCAGAAAATGCAGTATTTAAAATTAAATGCTCCCAGGAATGTTTTAGCTCAGTTACAGGTCTCCTGGCGTGAATTATGAACTCGCCAAGCTTCAGTGTATTCTCATACAAGAACAGGCTACTGTAAAAAATGTAATTGGCTTCTGTATAAAAATCTATTAGATTTAAATTAGGCAGATCATAGCATATATTTTAATCTAAAAATATTCCATTATTCTATAGGCAGCTACAACATTATGCAGCATTTCAGGGGTGGAGGAATTAATTCCGTAACAAAACTCAAAAACCATGTAAGGTTTTGCTAGAACAGTGAAGAGGTCATGAGCCAAGAACTCTTCTCTTGAGCTTTAAGTAATTCTCTCCAGAGGTTTAGGAAATGTTATTGAGCTCTATATCTGTCATACTCTGCCACTGATATTTCCTCCCTTTATGCTTACTAAAACGTTACTAAGGGAGCAGTTCTGAACTGGTTTGAACCAATTTGCTGTGATACAATTAGCAAAGAGAAGTCCCGTCATTTACCCACACTCCAACAAAACCCATGTCTTTAGAAGCTCCTTTAAAACATTACTTGGATGAATGATTTAATAAATACATAGGTATGTTCTGCCAGATACCCTGTAACTCCGTAGCGTATGGAAAGAAAGGGAGATCCTGGTCTTAGTAGACACATGGCTGCCTATAAAACCCTTCTACAACTAGAACACAACGCACTTGCTACCCCTTGAAAGCAAATGTTATTTCAAAGCTGCTGTTTCTGAGCTGTATAGAGAAGATGAAACTGCAGTGAAAGCGTAGAGCGCAGACTCTCACAACGATTTCTTTCCTAGAACCATTGCAGATGCAGCTTTTGACACCTTTATGCCTTTGAGAGTGCTTTCAAGCAAAATCATAGGTTTTGTTTTAATATTTTTTCAAAGAACTTTGCAAGTGAAAGGGCAAAACCACCAGTCAACGAGTACTGTGTATCTCTACATTTCCATGAAATTCGGGATTAAGTCTTCAAAGGCTAATGCAAGTTGCAGGGATGTTGCTCTTTACATGGTTCACATGGATGACCCACCTCCTTTTAGTATTAACATCAATTAATGTCATTCAAATAAAATTAATCTTTCTCAAAACATTACTTAATATTAAGAGAGTGTAAATACTGCAGTTTTGGAAATGTATTTCCTATTATTGTTGCTAGGCCCCAAAGATGTAATTGTGCATGGAGACAGTGAACTGCTGGTGTGGGCAGAGGCTGGTCCAGCCTCACTCTGTAAAACTTCACGGGACTGAAACTGCTGCCTGAATGCCTGAGAGTCACGAGACTGAGGAAGATGTGGTGGCATAAGGGTTCCCCTGACGGGGTGAAATGGGAAGAGGCGCTGTCTCTGCACAGAGCTGTGCCGTTGGGCTGCCCTGGCTCTGGGAGCAGGGAGCTCTGAAGGGAAGCAGAAGGCTCTGCAAAACCAGGGCCTTCTTCCAGCCCCGCTGTTGAACCGTGACATCTCCACTCTGACACCACCCGGTCCGAGTTTGCGGCATCCGGGTTCATACTGTTTAAATTTGGTTGTTTTATCTTTTCATGCACAATGAATTAGTGCAAGTTGGTTCTTTTCAGTCTTCTAAAGAAAGGCATCTCACGTGATTTTCATAGTGAAATTAGATTCTGTTCGCATAGGAACCTCAAAGCTGTCCTCTGTTTGTGGACTTCTGGCATAATTATGCAGTTGAAAATGTCAGGTGCTGTGGATGTTAATTCTCAAATCATACACACAGACACACAGCAGAGTTCTCCAAGTGCAGCTTCAGGCAAGCATGGTCCACATTAATTAATCCTTTTCTCCCTTAAACGAGAGTTTCGCCCTAATTTCTGTTGTTAAAATTTTATATAAATCAAATGAAGGAAAGCGAGAGTCTTTGTTTACAGGAACAGAGGAGTGAAAACAACTACTGGCAACTTTCAGAGCTGGAGGTTATGAACGCACATTTGTAGTATTCATGAATAAACAGAAGAATCATTTTATTGAACATTAATATTCATAAGAGTGGCGCTAAACATCAAATCCTTCCTACTGACTACTGCCTTCATCTAGAAGATTAATTAAATTAGATTCTATAAGGGCAGTGATTTCTTCTCCGAAGTTATTCGTAAGGGAATGGTCTCTTTCTCCAAATGTTATCTTCCAGCAATACATCGAGCAGGGTTCCTGCAGGCGGCACTACTCATATTAAATTAATGGATTTGAGAGCCTGATACTTCTTAACGAGCTTAATACACAGGGAAATTATTTAAGTCAAGATTTTTGTTTAACATTAAAATATGCTGATTTCTGTCAGAAAATGAAGATGGTATAGATTCCCTAACACAATGTTTCACAATGAGAAAAGGGCTGGTAAGTAATGTTTCATAGGAAAATACTAATTTATTAAATGAGATACTTCTTCATGCTTTGAGCAAGTTCCTGGACAGGAGGCAAGTGCCCTCAGGCTAATGGATTAAGTGAACCCACGTTTCATACTTCTTAAGCATAAGTGTCAGTGCTGGCCTTACAGAGGAGAGTGCGGTGGCACTTCCCCTTGTTTCAGCTTAGTGAGCAAAACCTTTGCTTATGTGACTTAACGGATGAGTGTTTCAAACCATGCACCAAATTTTCTAAATTTTTTTCTTCTTCATTTGTGTTTCTATCAAACGCTTTATTAGAAGCACGTTCTCAAAATTAACCTTCTCGATAAAGGTTTTCTTTAATTGAGATGTAACTTTTCACATTCTCACTCCAAATCCTGACCCAGTTCTTCCTGTCTTCCTCTTCTCCAGTCACTTGCTCATCCGTCCTCTGGACAGGGCAGCTGTCAGCATCCAGGAGCCAATTACAGAAAAGACAATGCCCAAACTCTTAAGTGATAAACTTCAAAAAACCTTAATTTCCTTCTTACACAAAATAAGAAACTTTTCATGCCTCCAAAAATGTTCATTACCTGAGAAAACCATCTTTCATCCTCTTTTGGTATGTCTGCAGGGATGAAACCTTCCTGCCTCCTAAGGTAAGGAGAACACCATCTCCGGGACTTAGATCCTTCCGTAACGACGGAAAGGTAATTTGGTCCTTCTAATGCTGATGAAATCTTCTGGTAAAGAGAGAAATTATTTAGGTATAGCTAGGACTGACAAATTGTTACTGGTTTTATGTCACTGTTACTGGTTTTACGTCACCTTCAACTCACACGGCTCCGGTAGTTACTCCTTAGGCCTGCAAAGATCAAACCGGTGGATCTGCCGGGGTATTCCTGGAGACTCATTTAGCATTTCAGGTTGTGAGGCTTTAGCATCTGTAATCCTTGTATTAGTGTACATGGAATGAAGCTCTCACGTGTTCCGTTTCAAGATTAAATAATTTCTGAAGGCTTTAAGTAACCCAGATACACTTGTCTAAGTCTAATAATTGTGCTTAGCTTACAATTCCACTCCAGTACACACCCAAGGAACATGTAATGGTTTTTCCTAACATCGTAACTCCATCAGAGAGTGAATCTAGGTCAACAGGCTCTTCCAGTGGGGTGTTTGGGGGGTTGGGTTTTGTTGTTTGGTTTTTTTTTTGGTGTTTTTTCTTTTTTCCTACTGACCTTATCCCTGCTGTTCAGACTGCCAGGGAGGAGCAGCTGCGTCCCCAGGCCACTCTTCTGCTATTGAAGCACCTTGTCCCACAGGAGTGCACCTATTTTTGCTTTCCATTTTTGCCTTGCCTTTTTAGTGAGCAAAGCTCTCAAGGGCTGGACTTTCTCTTATCAGATGCGACCAGGAAGTAAAATAAGGCCTGCAGTTAGCTGCTCTCTCCTCCTGCACATGGGCTGGCAGTGGCCTTAAAGACGCCAACCCATGTAACGTTTCCTTCGTACACCACGTGCAGTGATACGAAAGATAAATTAAAAATAGTGCCATAAATATATAGATGCATCAGTAGTTATTTAACAGCAGCTTCCTTCCAGTGTTTATCATGCTCTCTCTCATTTTTCAGCACCATGTACAAAGCAACCTTTCGTAATGCTTTTCTTAATCGCACTGGTATCAGAGATTACAGTATGGAACTACTGTTTGAGGCATTACATATTAATTTTGGTTAGTAGGGAA
>NW_010417850.1:20842-34477 GCF_000710305.1 Buceros rhinoceros silvestris | reverse complement strand
GGGAAAGAGATGGAGAGCTAAAGCTAAAACCCTCCTTAATTCTTGGAAAGACCAGCGGTTTTTATTCATTTCTGTGACATTATGGTGTGCCATTTGTAGTTGAAATGCATTCCATAAATTATTTTTTTCAAATTAATATCTTTACCTTTGCCAAACAGCGTATTGGAAATACACATTAGCTGTATTTTGTTTTCTAATGTCTTGTAAAATATGTTTACCTAATTAAAAAGAAAGCTTTAAGTATCTGACCATGAAGATATTAGACACATTTATAAAATTGCAAAACCTGAACAACACAGAAAAAATACGTTCTACTTTTGCGTAGTATTCCGCCGTTCCCCTGATGCGAGTTCAATGCTGGAACTTTTTGTGAGCCCAATTCTAGGCTTAAGTGTCCCTTTCACATCAAACTGAGACAGCTGATTTTACTGACATAGTTTTCCTGTGAGAATTTCTCTCAGACTAATGTTGTGTTCTATTACAGATAAAGAGGTTCTAAAATATCGTTTATATTGAGGAAAAAGTTAATCTACTGTGAATTTTTAACTAAGGGTCGCATTCAACATTACTTATGTAAATATGCTAATGGCCTGAAAACTAATTTCTGTTAAAAAACCCACACATTATCTTCATCTTATTAAAGTCTAATTGAAAAACTACAAACCCAAGACAATAAGCGAAGACACAAGATTCATCGTGGAACTATGAAATGTGACAGCTGAAATGTTTCGATGTGCTTTGAATGCATTGCCTTTTTTGTCCCTTTTAGATGCAAGTTGTAGTTCCTTTTCATAGTTTCTGTTATTTCTTAGTATTAACAAAATCTTACCAGCACTTTGGAACTCTCCATAAACAGAGATTTTGAATTTCCAACCCCCCCAGCACATTTCCAAAGCATACCTCCCTCTGAAAAGCCGGTCCTTTCGGCAGAGACTCCAGACTGACGTTATAAATTACACATTCCTGCCAAGGCCATTTGCTTGTCATGGCCATGGCACTCTCGGTATGTGCCACAGGGAAACACGGCTCAGTTCATGTAGTTTAAACCAAACCAGCATTGAAGCATTTTGTTGATTTACTAACGAGTTGTAATTAACCCACAAGTGACTCCTCACGGTGTTGAATCAGGTCCTGACCACTGCCGCTTCTGCCCCAAGGCAGATTTCCTGCTTTACTGAGACTTAAAAAAGGGCAGGATGGCAAATACCAGAATGAAGGGAGAGGTGTGTCTGAACCGGAGTGAAAAGAACATCCTGGTGACCGCGAGCGACACGGATTGCGTTTTCATGTCGCAGCAGAAAGAGGAGCTTTTCGAGTCCTGTGCCAGGAAAGATGCTGGAACATGTTGCTGCCTCGTGGGGCAGGATTGCAGGAAAATCTTTCTGTTGCTCTGGGTTTTCTGGGTAGGTCTGTCCTGTATGGGATTATTGTAGTTTTCTGTACACAAATAAATTACACTGATTTGGCTACAGCATCGTAATAATTACTAATGCAAAAGGAACACTTGCATACAGGGAGAAATAAGGAAGGGCAGCAGTCATCAGAAAATCTGTCAAGGGTGACAGAGGGAATAAAAAACCACCCACAGCTTACACCAGAAACACTTTTCATTTCATCTTTCCAAGATGCACGCGAGATGTAAGAATATTTTGTCATCTTACGGTGACTTAATTTTTTTTTTACTCACTCAGTGTAGGCTACATAGAAACCTGGATTCTTTGCAGACCACAGCTGTCAAAGTCACTTGGAAAGAACCGCAGATTTTCAACGCATTCAAGATAATCTAAAAGTTGTCAGTTATTCAGTGGTAACTCTGCTAAGTGGAAAACAGTCTGATTAGCAGTTGTACAAACTCCTATCAATTAGCATTTATGCTGCTGTCATTGACTCTTGCGTATAGTTTGACACACTAAATACTGAATATGACCAGGCTAATTTTTTACCCATCTTAAAACTTTGTGGGAAGACTTTGGTTATCTGTGTGGCTCCAGCCATTTCTTGACTGTTTTTCATGAGATCTAATGATACACTTGCATTAAAAATACATTTTATGCTAAAACCCAAATAATTTTCTACTCCTGCTTGGCAATGTTCTCATCACCGTGACATTTATTTATATTTTGGAGGAAAGATTACCAAGCAAAACTGTTAGAATGGAACAAACCATGAGCTAAAAAAGTCTGAATGTCACATTTTCCTGCCTCCTTGCTTAGACGAGCATCAGTCTGCACAGGTTGCGGTGCTTTGGTGTGTTTCTCTGCAGATTGCAAGACACTGCTTTTCCTTTTTAGAGAAAAATTAGAACTCAGCGTTGCTGTTTCTAAATTGTTTTCAAAATATCAAATTTCAAGAACAGAATTTGGTCACAATTTAAAATATAGTCCATAAAACGTGAAGCAGGATATCATGCGATCACGCACAGCAAACTATTACAGTTTTATTTATGGACTATGCTGTGTCTTCATTCTGGATGTGTCCACAGAAGGTCATAAGATACCGAATTATTTCTGAGGCCAAATAACGAAATAAAAAAATTACTCACAGCTAAGTTTGCCATTGTGGCCAGTGGGAGGCAGGGCAGGAACACCTCAAAAGCACCCATGAGGAGAGAGCTGGGACAGGCACATCAACCATAAATTTACTGCTTTTTTTTTTGTTTGTTTAATTGAAAAGTGGTTCCTTTGTCTTTAACAGTATTGAATTAGGGAGATTTAATAATTATTATGTTAATTTAGTTCAGAAAATTGCCAATGTCAGAGGATAAGTAAACTGAGATCCTGAAAGAACAGTGAGCCCCGTGCGGCACAGTGTCCTCTCCTCCTCCTCAGATGGCTCTGAGGGGAAAAAAAAAAAAAAAAAAAAAAAAAAAAACCACACCTCTCTCCAGAGAAAGACATCGAGTTTGACAATGGAAAGTATGAAGTATAGGGGGAAAGAGCACAAAAAAAAAAAAAAAAAAAAAACAAAACCAGCACTCTCTCCAGGAGAGACATCGAGTTTGACAATGGAAAGTATGAAGTATAGGGGGAAAGAGCACCTAAAATCCTTCCTACCTCTCCATGAAGGCATGTGAGTTAGAGCTCAGTGCTTCGGTGGAAGTTCATACTTGGATAAATCCCCCATTCTCTACCCTCCCTCCGTATGCCCAAACACACAAGTCCTCACTCTCACCACTAGTCCACAGGGGCCACTTCGAGACCCCAGAGTGGCAAAAATAAAAGATTCAGAGACCAGAGAAAAAATAAAAATGTGACCGTGACTCTCTTTGCCACTAGTAAAACAACTTACCTCAGATCTGAGCCGTGTTTCAATCCTTACAATGCTCATTCTTCCCCTGTCGAAGATTTCTAAAATACAGCACTGTCCTCCTCTTTGCACGGGTCTCACGGAGGACTGACTCTTCCATCACATGGAGGACTCTAGGGGGCAGGCAGCTGTGAATTAAGTATTTCCAAGCTCAGATCCCTCATTACACCTAGACCTTAATTCCGGGTCTAGGAATGGGCTGGGCTTGCAGAGGAGATGCACTCTTCAGGCCAGCCACGTGAAGGTAAAACAGTCGATGCACCCGTTGTTACCTCAAACGTCCTCTGACTGCCACGTTTCACCTGGCTGGGTATTTGCAGCTAATCCGAAACGGAGCCTCAAGATTATTTTCACTGTTTTGAGTAAGTCCCAGTGTTTACAGTAAGAGACAATTTTGCACTTAACTGGTAAACACCAAAGCCAGTAACACTCGTAACGAGACACGGTTTTTAACTTGCCTGCCCGCCCTTCAGCTCGTTTTTGCCTCAGAGACAGCCACTGCATCGCCAGATTCCAGCTCATGACCACAGCAAGCAGGGCCCGTCACAGAAGAGCTGCGTCTACAGCCGGAAATCTGCCAACCCCCAGGCACACCGCTGGAAACACGAGTGCCTGCAAGGAGTGTTTTCCTCCCGTGCAAACACCCTCGAGTCCAGGCCCTGTCAGTTCCTAAAAGGAGGGGCTCTGGTTGCTTCTCATTCCTGTTCTTTGTAACAGAAGTTAATTTAGTTGGTCTTGCTATTGCTAGTGCTCTTTTGGCTCTGCTAGTTAATCAATTGGCCAGAAAATAAACAACAACAACAAAATTTAGTTGAATGGTTTCCATTCCTGAGTTCTGTCCATTTCTCTTTTCCCACAACTGCTGGACCAAGAGACCTCACACAAGAGGAGCACAAGAGGTGTTGCAAGGCCTAGAGCCGTTGTGACTTAACCATGCATCACCAAGGTGACGTAACTAATCTGGGCGTTTTTCAAATACATCAGGGATTAATATAATCATTCCTCTGTTTAAACAAATTTAGAACAAGTACACCCATACAGATTTCAAATTTTCCTTTGTGCTTCAACTTGTGCTGCTGGTACACAGCTGCATTAGAACATTTTTTTATATCCATCAATATCCATTAGGTTTCAGCCTATCAGTAATCTTTGTTGTTTTCTAAGGATTACAATTAGTAACAGCGAATTTTTCCTGAATTAAAAGGCAGATTGATTGGCATTGTAAAGCACAATTGCACTGATGTTTTAGTCACGCACTAATACATGACAACCCCAAATTTTTGCTCAGGGTCATCATTTGCTCAGAGGATGGGTCATCATTGCAACTTGTTTTTACAAACTGAAAGCTGTAATCTTCTGTGCATTTGTCTTTAAAGTCCTGGAAATATTCACGTCCTCTTGAATGATGTAGCCTATCAGCACCTGTAGCACGTGATGTACAGAATCAGCATATGGATGAGTTTGGGTCACGTTCAACTGTGCCTGAAAGCCATGGGTTTTCACTCTAAGCCCACTGCTTCCCGGTGGTATGGGCCATCCCGTCCCAGTAACTATTGCGCTGGCACCCGGCAGCTGACAGGACTAAGACGTGGCATACTGAAAGCACTACTCCAGTAACAAAAGACACAGTGGTCACTTGTAAGACAAAATATCGTGGTCTAATAACAAGGCAAAGGAGAAGTTTTATTTTTGACTGAATTTTTCTGAAGAAGGATGATTCTAAGGCTTGGTCTTGCTGTATAGGTCGGAACTCTCTGGGCATTTTCCATATACATACTGGTACAGCACGGCACCTAGTAACAAGGGAGAAGCTTTGGTGGACTTTTATTTTTCCATTACGACAATTATTTTCCACTATATGTACTTGTTTGAAGCGGCAGAGTCTTTCTGAGAAGTGTCACTGTAATTTTGACACGACGGGTGTCAGTGCTCTTGGCTTTGGTTCGGCAGCAGGTGAGGCACTGGCAGCGTACCTGAGCGCCTGTGCTGCGTTCCCGGGATGCTTGTTCCCATTCAGATTGACAGCTTCATCTGTGCTGGATTTTCTGTATCCTAACCTGTGGATCGTACCATCTTTCTCTCGGTGTTTGACGGGTGGTCAGGGTACTCGGGTATTCCAGATAAATCAGTCAAAGGGTATTTGCTACTAAACCCGCAGCACGAACCGCTGCGGCAGGCTGTGTTTCCGGTCCTCCGCGGAGGCTGCCGCCGGTGCATTGCGCAGCAGCGTGCCATGCTGTAGCTAGAAGCTGGTCCCTCTCCCTCCTTGGGGAGCAGAGACAAGCATAGAGGGGAGCTATCTCGAATTGCCAGCAGTAGTACTGTTTGTAGGTCCAGCTGTGGGTGAAATCAGTGTGGGAGGAGTTGAGAAGGGTATTTGTGGTCTCCTATTTGGCTTGGAAGTCTTAAGCGTGAGTATTGCTCCTGCAGATACTTGAGAGAACAGTCACAATATGAGATCTTACAGAGAAATATTCGTGGTGTTTGGTTTGTGGAGAAAGTCTGCTGCATTTTGAAAGGCTGACTCACAAAGATTCTACTTTTTGAGTAACGAGAGACTGACTCTGCGTGATTTTCTGAGTCTAATAGCTTTCCAGTGAAGGAAGCATGGGTATGACAGATCTGCCCTGGTTCCTCCGTTCATCAATCTTAGTGAAAAGGTAAAGGTTCCTAAAATGATAGATGCTAAATTAGGTTTTCTGCATTTTTCTGAACCTTTTAACGAGGGATTTGATGCTGTGGTTGAGTCATTTTTAAGACCGTATGGAATCATTCCATTTACACCTGCCACAAACTTTGACACCTAAACTCTTTTCTCTAACAAGCAAATATTTGTGAGCCATTGAAAATCCATCTTTCTTCTGAAGTTAATAAAAATAGAATTGCAGGAAAATACGTAAAAAGGCTATGCTCAACTGTTTTCTGTTGGCTTGTGAAGGTGTAAAATAAAATTATCACTTACATATGAGTTCAGTACAAACAGCAGTAAATAACTCCACTACTGTCTTGATGCTGCTCCAGGCTTGTTTAATATCACATGAATAATTATAGAACTTCAGTAAGATTGAAGGTGTCTTATGCTTAAGGCCAAAATATGACCTTACACTACCAAATTCTGGCTATCAGTTTAGAGAAAATCTAACAATAGTTTTCAGTTTATGCAGCAGATAGAACTAGGTATTAAACCACAGCATTATGAATGAATCAAAATCAGTTTAAGTCAGGTTTAAACAGGATCTGCTTTTATATTAAATACTGTAAATTAAAGGAATTGTATATTTGATAACAGACGTCGTAACTCAAGGCTGTAATGATGTATTTACTTGACTGGTAGATCAATCAAGTGTGACTTTAGGGTATACAAATATTGTCACATCATCTTCTAAGACAGATTTCTCTGTTTCTTAATAATATGTGTGTATGTATCTCCAATCTTTACTAAAATCATGTGTTGTATTTTCGAGACTTCCTGTGGTAATACATTTTAGAGAATTTTTGCATACTTAAAATTAATAAAGGATGTGGAGGCAAATTAATGTCATATCTCACCAAAACAATGAAAAACAAAACTATAAAGTGAACAGCAGGGGCTCTGCTGTAAATGGGTACAGATAAATCACATTTGGAAAAAAACGTGTAAATTGCTAAGCTAACACATTGAACATTTCCTAGAGATCTTAGCAACAAAACCAGGACTCAAATTCGAAATGAATTTTCCCGACACCTTCAGTGATATCCTTAGGTTTCTTTAACCCTTCCCCCTCCCTCACTGCTGTTTGAGACATACCCCTTGCAGTGGCAGTGTAACAGCAAGAAGCCGATGCCTGTGGTGACCACTGATGACTGTGATATGTTTGAATGAAGGACATCGAGTGATAGGTAAGACAATATGCCAGAAACTCGTAGCTGTAGCCTTAGCAGTATCGATAGCCTTCCATGCCTCTATCTTGATGCCACAAGTACTCTAAGAATGATTCAGACTGAGCCAAGATGGTTGGAATTAAACAGATTTGGGGTTTTTTTCTTTTTTTGCACGTGCCTACTTTACCTGTTCTGTTTAAAGTAGGATTCCCCAGAAAGATAACAGGGTAGAGATCAGGAGCCCACACACACTGAGTAAGGAGTTTAGAGCCTGGGTCAGGCTACCTATTGAAAACAAAAGGTGCAATAGAAACTTCAGAACAGACACCCTAATCCTGAAAATATTTCATCAGCTGTTGGTGTATCTCTGGCACAACTAGTCTGTTCGCTGAGTGTAATCCCTTTGTCCCCGCAAACCCAACTGTTCATCCCAGGTATGGCCCAAGTTTCCGGGTGGGCTGGTACAGGGTGTTAACACGCACCCTCCAGGTTGCCGCAAGCGGCAGAGCTGTGAGTGAGGGGCTGTGCTTCAGCTGACCACCCTTGCTGCCACCCCACCAGCCTCCACCACCCTGCAGCCAGCCGGAGCCTGGCCAATCTACAGCTAGCTCTGCAGTCTGCAGACGTGCTCTGGGACGCCTACATCAGAGGGGATGGTCTAACATTTGGAACAAGTGTAACTGCTGGTAGTGCCACCAGTTGCCACAGCCAGAGGATCAAGCCTCAAATTTTACAGAATCACCTGCTAACTCATCTGATTAATTGCTGTTGCATAAAACAGTCTATCAAATAGCATCCGTTAGTGTTTCCTTAACTTCACACAGAATCTGAGCGTTCTTTATTTGGTATTACCCTTAAGAAGAGAAAGGAATAGTAAATTTTGATAGTCTAAGATCAGGCTGAAGCAAAACTCCTCCTCTTATTTGTAGTTATGACTATGGCATAGGCACTATAGTGTATTAAATACATTAACCTTTTCCTGAATGGTTTGTAATGGACTATTTGCCCATTTGCTGACCAAGATAGTATTCACTTACCCCTCGCAGCAAAGGTGACTCCACTTACAAGGGACTCGGTTTTCTTCTCACAGGAGGAAATAAGACCATATTCTAAAAAATAGTTAGGATGAATTTTGAAACTTCTGTTTCAAAAGCTGTGGCCATTGATAAAACGGAACAATGATATCGACAGGAAGATTAGCCCAAAGCATCCTGTACAGCAAAGCAATTAAAACATTTTCTGTACTATAAATAAAAATAATCTTTGTCAGCTCCCCCTCTGTCAACTGTTTCTGCAAAGCATACGTGAAGTGCAAACAATCCATGAATTATAAAGCGTTATATCTGCAGTGGTGAAATAGAGAAAATTGTAGAGAAGGCAGCAGCGTTACATTTCATCTTCGCCACTCGGGGTCTCTGTCCCATGCAGAAGTTAACGTTTATGGAGTAACACATTTTAAACATGCACTAGCCAAGGGCAGAGCCCAAGGTGTGCTGATAACAGGGTGGTTTGATGGAACGTGCTGTCTGGGCAAACTTACAAGATACATGAAGCAGCTGAGTGATCTGAAAAACAATGTTCTTCCAGATACCTTTGCAAAAAACTTAAAAAACACTTTCAAAAGAGCGTATTAACTCAAATTCAGATTTGGGGTTAAATAAATTATTTCCTCTGTAAAACCAATGAAAAAATACTCACTCTGTCTTTTCCAAGTGTCTTGATCTTTAGAAAGACAGAATCATAAAATTTAAAGCCTCAAATCTTAAACAATTTTCTGAATAAATAACCTCAAGTCAATAAGAGGTGCTAGACGCTCGTGGTTTTTGCCAAGCTAGAACTGAACATTTAGGAAATGCTTAAAAAAATGGACATAGAAGCAAAACTTTGGAGTTTTAACTCCAGCAATTAATTCAAATTTTTTTTTTGCTTGCTTTCATTTTGCTTTAGCAGACTGATGGATCTCTGGGGCATCTGCTGCATTTATTAAATAATTAGATACTAATACGTCTATCTATCTATCTATCTATCTGTGTTTTTATAGCAGTGGCTCCATCTCTGAGTTCTTTCTGGTTCTTCAGCAAGGTCATGGTCTAGATATTATGACTACTGCTGCTGCTCTCTGTTACAGCCCTATGAGTGACTGGATTGTTCAGAAAGATGCTACGCTTTCATCTCAATTTAAATGAAGCCTGAGTTTGGAGGAGCTTAAGTGCTCCTCCGACACATAGCAGCCCTTGTGGAAAACCTGGGGAGACGGATTGGAGCCCAACAGCACACATGAACTACTTCACCTAGAAAGCTGCTGCTAATTAGAAGCAATTTCGTCTGTCTTGGAAGAAAGCAGAACAATAAATCAGTCTAGATATAACCTGAAGGGTGTTGGGTTTGATTTTTTTTACATATTAGTATTAAAACTCATCGGAAAAATACACTGGAAATTATTATACTGTTGCTGACCTGATGCACCTATTTCGTTATTAATAGAAGAGTTTAATGTAGGAAAATCTGAAAATCATTGCAAATTTTTGTTTGGAAAGGAGTGAAGAAAAGGAATGAAAAAAAATAATGAGGAGAAGATAAAGATTTGAATCTTAAAGATTTGAAGATACATCCTGCCTGGGTCATCAATCGCTTCAGCAGTCGTCTTGCAGTGTGGTGCATTGTTAACAAGATGTTAATAGTTTGCTGGTTTGCCCTGTGGGTATCTGTGCACTGGGACTAGTCTAACATTGATCTGAGGAGGCAGTAATGCAATTAGCTGCACGGATTTCCTCTGAAAGTCATTTCGGGGAAGTCCAGCAATTATAAGCAATTCTTGTGCAATTACGATAATTACGTAGGGGTCCTTTTACCCCAAGGACATTTGTAAACATTTCTTGCTCCTAACTGTCACAGGAACAGCACTAGTCATCGCAGTGAAAAAGTTTTCAGCACATCTGTGTTCCCCTAATTGAATTACTCGCACAGTAGATATTCGGAGGGTGGAAACAGAGATTCCTGTGTTCAGTCTTACCTTCAGACTTGGCAAGAGGAAAGTCTTGAGAGGTTCTCTTATTTTTTAAGCACCAGTCCCTCAAATCTCTGCATGGTTTGTGATTACATTCTCTATGTAATGTATTCTCTTTTCTACCCAAAATTTGTTTCTCTACACGTACCATCTCAAACTTGCCAGTGCCATGATCTCTGTTACCTTTGTTACTTCTTTCACCACAAGACGCTTGGACTCAGCACACCTCAGCCTGTATCGCTTCTAGGACAGATGTGGGTGTACTCAGCCGGAGCCTGTGTTCTCTCAAACCACACCACCCTCTAGCCAAAGACCTAGTGTTTAGATTACTCACCTGAAATGCAGAGGACCCAAGCCTTGCCACACGACCAGAAATGGACTTGAAACTTGTGTCTTCTGGTCAGGAAGTTCACTAATCAGTCTAGAAACGATTACGTGGATAAGGAGGGAAGGTCTTAATCTCCACAGTTATTGACAGGAAATGCAAATTGAAATAGCCTGACTGTAGCCCTGGTAGCAAGAGAAATGTTCCCATGCCAGAACAGAAAATACAGAACCATCTTTCCTACCAGCGCTTTAGTTCTCCCCGCTGCTACTCAGCCTTCTTGAAGACAGCATTAACCCAGTTGGTGTTTACCTCTCCCAAGTGTGAGAAGGCCTATTTTACATGCTCTTGGCTTTTTGATCTGGAGACCCTGACTTTCTCACAAACATTACCTGAAACAACTGAAAAACCCTGCCACAAACCAGGGGGTTTGGGGGTAATTTTCTTAAACCCAGTCTTGCAGGAGGGAGAGGTAGTTGCATTTCTGCCCACTAGTACAAGTGCTGCTGACCTCTTCCCGGGCAGTGGGAGCAGATCTGAAGGCAGAGCTCTACTTTAATGTAATCTCTGTTCTGAATTGCGTCTCTCTGCACGCCGTCGCTCAGACACTTGATGTTACCCGGCTGTGACAAGGTTGGTTTGCTTAATACAATGTTAATGTTATTCAGATTACTCCCCTTTCTGTTCCGTGTAAGCGCACACTAACGAGGTCTCCTACTGCACTGTGCGCTCAAATTGGGAGTTTACAGGGGTCATAAGACTTGTTTTGCATCCGTGTCAGTTAGCATTTGACACCCGTTCCCATTCTGCATATTGATCATTCTGTTTTCACCACCAAGCTAAGGAAATATGAAAGCAGCAGGTTTCAAGATTAAATTGTGGTGTTGTGATATTTTTTCCTCTGTCTCTCAGCCTCAGCTTCTGAGCAATCAGAAAGCTTTTGACTCTGAAAACCAAATTCAGAAGCAATACAGAATTTTATGCATCAACGTTCACCGAAACCGGACGGTCATGGAAGGTGCCTTTGCTGCACTAAGATGATTGTTGCTATTTGGCTCATCTAATCCAAAGCATTCAGCACCAACTGCTTTTCACGGCTCTGACCCCACGGCTCGGCTTTGCCATATCACATTCTTCCTGTGCATTAGGTGGGAAAGCTATTTAGTAAGGAAATGCGTTTTCTAAATATAATAATAAATAAGCTTTAGATCAAAGAAAAAAATCACTTTTTAAAATACATTAACATAAACTATTAATGAGCCTAGACGAGGAGTGCTCCCAAAAGCAAGATCAAGAGAGAGCTCTTTTGGCTCTATACATCCATGAGCAGAGGACTGAAACACAACATTCTGTTCTTGCTGAATTGCCTAAGTCAGAAAATTGGACAATTCAGACACTATCAGTATCATATTGAAAGGCAAAGAATATTCAGGTTTCAATAGCTTACATTAGGTTTGCTGTAAAAATATACTTTGCACGTTTTTGTCCTTCAGCTTTACATACTTTCTTAAATATTGTATAAATACCATGGAAAATCTAAAAAAAAAAACACCACTCTCATTTTTTTTTAAATATAGAGATTTCAGGCTGCAACCTTCTAATATCAATACATTGGATAACTTTTGTTGTTGAAACAGCAGATAACTGTTAGGCTCAAACTCCTTAGCAGAATATACCTGACTTGTAACACGCTTTTGATACCAAAATATGCGAGGAAAATTTGGGAGAATTTAAACCACAGCTGCTGTCAGTCTTAGATAGGTGTCCTCAAACACTGTCGTGCCTCTCCTATCAGTAATTTTTGCTCCAGTTTGGTGAGGTCCTTCGGCAGTTACACAAGGTGAAACACTTCAGCAGTGCTACTGAAGACAATGATACTCCTATATTTAAATCCAAGCACACACTGAAGTAACTTGCTAAGGTATGGCCAGAAGTGCTAACCACTGATTTGATTTATGAAAAAAAAATTTTTTTAAGCTAGAGTGAATAGAAGGGAAAGGACTTCTTTTGCCATATCACTTCTGTATAAAAAGCCAAGCTACTAGTAATCGTCCGTTTTGTGCATAAATAAGAGGCTGTGGGGATGCATTGGCAGAACAGTGAGTTATCTATCGCCCATTTAACACGTAGAAACGTGTGTTCAAGCCTGGACACGCATTAGCGCTGGTATGCCAAAATAGGCAGAAACTTCTCAAAAATAGCCATTAAAACATGTCCCCTTTAATAGCATCATTTTGAGTAATATTATAAGATTTTTGAAATCTTATTTCCCCATTCTTGAGCAACCTTAATTTCGAGCATTGATTTCATGAGAGAACAACAGCAGGTGTATACAAAAAGAAACGGTAAATTTGACGAATATACGTTGATGTGTTTCCACAGAAATGGAATTTTTCTGCTCAGACGCATTTTGAGACAATTTGCCCAGGAACAGCTAGGTATTTCTTAGCACGCTGAGCGTATCTTTGGTGTTTCTACCAGAAACAGGGGGAAGAGGCATGGCGTAAAGAAACAATCCTAAACAGAATTCTGGTATCAGTCACCAGAAGAGGGGTCTAAAAAACACTCGGAAACATTAGAAGGAGGACAGCAAGAGAATGTGGAGTGTTTAACTTTTTCTAGCGGACCATACCCTCCTGCTTTCCAGAAGAAAGATAACTACGCCCCGAGCTGGGTTGTTTTGTAATGATACAAAACTGCAGTTGTCCTCACTTCTCTCAATACTTCAGTTTATTACAACTAGAATATTTATTTGCATAGAAAGGTGACTCTTGCATTGTTTCCACTTTTGAAGGGTACTAAAATTACTACATAACATGATATTTTGTGGCAAGGAGTAGGATTGCGCATATGAAAAAAGAGTACTATCTGCAGACACACGGCGCTAGTTAAGATTAAATTACAAGGTCTATCAAACCTCATAGCTAAGGGCACCGACTTATTATGAGCATTTATGTAGATCCATAAGTGTTCCTTATGCTCCAAGGCACTTGCATATATACTTGCCTGGAAAAGTTTACCGTGCCAAAAGAACGATCACCATCAGAGATAGGATGCATTTCCCACATGGCACGAATGTGGGGGGGCTTGAACACATTATGAACTTAACTTCACCCTCCTAAGAAACACTGGGCTG
>NW_010417850.1:18590-20747 GCF_000710305.1 Buceros rhinoceros silvestris | reverse complement strand
TGCTGGAGTAAGCACCATACAGCAGGTATGACCTTCTGGGCTTTCCCAACCTTGTTAAGTCTGGGGCATACCGGCAGTCCAGACGTATCAAGACTCCAAATTTTTGGAGTTCCGTCCTTAACCAGAGCTTATCTCCTGCTCTCCAGCAAGGAGGGTGGAAGCGCTGGGAGAACATTAACTCCTATGTTTGGAAACTCTAGACCTGGTGTTTTGAACCTGTGATTGATCTCTGAGACATTAATGATATCTGGTAATTAAATTGATCTCTGGTTTTGGTTCCATTGCAGGTTTGGGTTTTGTTTTGGTTTTTTTGAAGATTGCAGGGCGTTATCAATTTTTTTGACAATGTAAGGGTTTTTTTTTTTTATACTTAAAATACTTGCGGTTTTGAGAAAACATGGGAAGATGGTGCCTTGTAGCCTGGCCAGGTCTAACATGAACATTGGCTTTGTGGGAAACGCACTTAAAGCTAGGTCTTTCAGACTCAACAGTTCTCCTAGGGAGAGTCCAGGGAAATGTATGGTTTATATGCTAGGTGCCCCAAAAATTTTCAACCTGATCCTTGCAAAAACCTTTTAATCTTAAGAAAATGGAGTGTCTAGTTTTTTTGGTTATTCTAAATCAGTTATATCTCTAGAAAATAATGAATAACAATAATAAGAATAAAAAACCCCCTTCACTGAAACATGCATTTGCAAGAATGGCATGAAATTATAAACCCACAAAATAACAAAGCTTATAGTCAGTTGTAAGGATGTTGCTTAGCTGCTTCAGCATCTCAGCTGCTTCAGCATCAAACCTTTTTAGCTTGCAAACCTAGTTACCTTTTCCAGGAAGCTGGCAATTGCTGGAGCTACATCTTTCTTGCTGTCCTTTCAGGAACACAGCCAGGATTGCCAAGAGCAACTGCTTTGGGCCACCTGTCTCTTCCCCAGCCAGGAAAGCGAAAGGACCCAGCGCAGTCTGCCACCACCACACGGACCCTTGTGAGGAGGCAGCAGAATAACACGTCCAGGCAATTACATTTCTTTCTTCCCTGCTTCTGTCAAAGCCACTTAATTTCTAACATTCTACATGGAGTTTGACCTCCACAATTCTCCCCTCATTTAGCAATCAGGAGACATACAAGTTGACTTTTTTGTGTCACGTTGCTAATTGTAGTCTTGCTGTATGCATTCTTATGTTTTCCTTGAGCATCATAGAAAGAGGAAACATAGCACACAAGATGGTCTTATTCAGCAGGGAGTGTGTACACTGAGAAATTCTCCTGATGTGAACTGCTAGTTTCAAGTAGACATATTTTTGGAAGCTTTTCAATCCCTTTGCAGCCCTTTCTCCCTTTTTTCTCTGTTCTACCACATCAATTCATCTACTCAGAATTGGTGGCATTTACAGTGTGGAGCTGGCACACTGTATTGGAGACTCAGATCCTCACTATTTTCCAGTAAGGTGAAAAGGTTAAAAGCACCTTCCAAAATCTAATTAGTGTAGCCATTTATTGCCAGACAAATTCTCACTTGGATAAGTGAATATTTTATAGGGTTCTGGCTGCAGGCCACTCGGAGGTTTTAGATCAGTGGAGGCATTTCACATACATTATTCTTTAACAAACTCATGTTATTCTTTGGAGTAAGTGCTTACGCAGGATTTATTCTCCAGCGACCACTTTAACAGAGGAGAACCAAGTTACTCCCCTTCCTGCTGCTTCATTTCTCATCCAAAACTGTTATGATACATAGAGCTGCCTCACCCAGGAACACAGGAACTGCCCAAGCCAGTGCTGTGTCTCTTAGCTGTGTCCCAAGCCTGCACACTCGGGGGGAGGTTTAACTTTCCTGGCAAGTCTGTGCTCACTGCCAACTTTCAGTGACTAGAGGAATTTCCAGCTTAAGTTTCCTTTTCTGCAGGCATTGTGCTCAGCGTGCCACTGCAGATGTTTGAAGACATGCATCAGAATCCTGGGTCAGAAGCCAAACTTCTCTTGAAAATTTTCCAGTTGGCCCCGACAGGAAGTTATGGGAGCACTCCTTCAAAGCTCCTGAGAATCAAAACACAGCCCACAAACAAGCTTAATTAAACTGATAAGCTTCTGTTCACATGACTGGACGCAACTGCAAGATAACGCTCTTGGCCTGCTTATTTCCCCCCCCCCCCCCA
>NW_010417850.1:7062-18523 GCF_000710305.1 Buceros rhinoceros silvestris | reverse complement strand
TGTGCCTGCTTTTTCCCCCCCCCCCCGCATTGTTTTTTTTTATAAACACAGTGCCACGGGGATGTTTCTTATTTTATTTAGAGATGCACTGATGTGAACCAAGTGCTCAGGCTGATCAAAAATTGCTTCTAGTTATCCAGAGCTTAGTGGTACACACTTCAGTGCTTATCTTCTTCCCCTGGCTGGTGATTCCCTTACGATAAGTATAGCAATAGCTGTGGCCATGTCACTGGTTTTTTTCTGCTTAGTTTTTGTCTGTTTTTCTTCAGAGTTATATAGTTTAAGAAAAAAATAAGACATCAGTAACAGCAAAAAGGAAAAACATCCAACCTCAGAATCCAAACACTCAGGAACAAGCACACTCACTCACACGCTTGTGTCTGATGTCTGACGAGTAATAAAAACTTGGGTTTGTTGGTGGTGGTGGTTGGTTGGTTTGGGGTTTGTTTGGGTTTTTGGGGTAATATTTAAAGTCATGAATTCCTCAAATGAATTCCTGATGAATCCTCAAAAATGTTCTGGAGAGTCTACCTTAACAGAAGGTGCTGTAGTTTCCTGTTATTTATGCTTAAGGAAGACATTTCCTTCTCAGAAAGCATCTTGAGAACCTCAGTTGTAAATGCAGCTCATCGGCACCTTGAAAACACAGCAGGAGGTATGGTGAGGTTACTTGCCCTCAGGCCATCTATCACTGAAGTCAGTGATACAGGGCATTTATAAAATTACAGTTCCAATACCCAGGATACTGTAAGAAGGAATGAAACTCAGCCATATATAAACTCACTTGATACCTAAAAAACCCATCCATCCAAGCTTCATGGCTGTTTAAAACCTTGAGAAAAGCATTTTTTCTTTTCAGTCATGATAAACTATTTCTACTCCTTTCTTGACTTCTCATTCTGCTCTACTAGCAGACAACAACTGCGGTGTTTTAGGGTATAAGACTACCATCACTGCCAGGGTACTATTGAAAGGCCAATAAACAATGAAGTAATTATGGCAAAGATCCTCTGCCTCCCGGAATTCATTCTTTCTCCCCTTCAATCTCTGTTGAGCTCAGAGGTCAGTGTCAAAAGTCCTCGTTTGAAATAGCTTCCCAAGTGCACTGCAACCAGCCTAGCAGAAGTCTAGATCTGTATGATTTTGTGGATTTTCGGTGCCAGAACTAAATATATTTTCTTTCCAAGACTCTGCAAACACCTACGCAGAACTTCACAGCATGAGTATGTCTCAAAGCTAGAAGTCAGTTAACAGAAAGCTTAAACCAGAGTTTGTAGCTCTGGTCTGCTTCAGAGCCTAGGACTATTTCAACAAGGTCCAAGCTCCCTGTCTGATATGCAGGAGCTCACCTTAAGGATTAGACAGCCTTTAAGAAATGCTGTGAGCTCCAGCAGGGAGGCTGAGCTGCCAAGACCTGATTCTAAAATACGTCTTTGTTCCTTATGCTCCACGGGTGTCTAAATTATCGACTTTCGACTGCTAAGCTTGGGGCAGGGGTGAGAATTAAGAATGTATAATGAAATGGTATAAAAAATGAGAGCGTGACAGAAACCTACAGAGAAAACAGAGTAAGTTTTGATTTCAGGGTTTTCTAGAGCTCGGAGAAGCTTAATTGTTAAATCACAGCAATAACCAATAGCATGACTGTGGCACCGCGTAAGCGAGGACAGTGTGTCTGTCTGGGTAAAGGGAGCTGGGTAGGTTCTTATTAAGCATTTTCTGTAGCTCCTTCCTTTGGGGAACGCGCTCAAAGTGACATTCTGGATTCATCTCAGAGAGACCACTCAACAGTAAAAGTAGCATCTATGCATGAAGAAGCCTGAATTTCCTGACAGATTAATGTACTATTTCCAACTGAATAAGGGTATATATCCTCAAAAGCCCCAATCGACTTTTCACCGAATTGTAATCACTTACGCCAGAGCGCAACCTGCCCCCCCGCCCCCGCTTTTAAATGCAGAGCTGATACAATATTTTTTTTCCCCTGAGAAAGAAAAGCAGAACGTGGTTCTTCATTACTGAGACAAAGAAAGCCTTAGGTGTTAGTGAAGCAAAGCTAGACCGGTAAGTACAAAGAGCAAGGGCAGAAAGAGTATTTCACTGAAATTAAAACCTTGCCAAATGCTTCGCTCTCATCCTGACACACAGAGTTTGGTGAAAGTGGGGGTGTCATAAACCTTAAAAAACCCTCATTTCCACAAACCAGGAGGGAGAGCACATGCATGTAATTTCTTTCATGTATTATTAAAAAAGCTTAACTCGAGTATTTAAGCCTGCAACCTTTAAACTTTCTTTCCTGACATGAAAGTTCAGTAATACATGGTATGGAGGTATGGGGCATGAAATGAAAATGGCCACAGATTTAATTAAAATGTAAGTTACTGTTAGCAAGAAAGGTCATGCTAAGAAAATGTAATCTCAGGATTATATTAGCTACAACACCCCAGTGTTATTTGCATGTAAAATATCTATTTTGTACTTGACATTTAAAAAGGAAATTGGAACTGTTTATAATGGATACTTGAACACTTTTGTGTTCTTGTGCTGCTTTTGTTCACATTTTTGTGTAATTGGTTGGATCTCACATACAACAGTAGTTACATTTCATCCTCTATGCCTGAATGCCTAACTGGTCTGGAAATTAGTTGACAAAAGCTGATGTAAGTTGGAATAGAAAGCAAACTGCAGCATAATCCTTACACAACAGCAGCTTCAAACAAGCACAGATCTTCATAAGAATCCCTTATTGGGGGGTAATCGCTCACCTCACTTAGGAATGGGGGGTTTTTGGATTGTTCTTCAGGCAGAGTAATTTTAACGGTGACCAAGACCCTGGCTCCGTTTTGTTTGAAGGCACTTACATGGAAAGGAGGCATAGCTTTTCCCTTGAGATTGTGCAGCTTTTATGATCTGCTAATAAAAGCAACGGCGTGTCATACAGATCAGTCTAACTTCAGGGAAAGTGGGAGGTGAAGGAAAAATGCATTGACTTAATTGAAAGCATTTGTTTAAAATAAATCAATACAGTGGGTTGTAACTTGAAAGAACACTCTAAATATAATGACACTGTGTTGTTGACTACAAAGAGGCATCTGCTCACTCAAGAGCTTTTTACTGATTTCTGCACTCCCGTTAGTCCTGCAGAACATTGTGAATGATCTTAGAGATGCATCTTTTACTTTACCAACAGAAGGTACTACCCTTCAGTGTGCTGCAGATGTGACCAGATGCTGCCGAGAGCACAGGAACAGGAGAATGGCAAGCAGCAGCTGAGATGTCGTTTGGGCCTCCAGAGTGCACGTGACTGGTAGAAGTCCTTAAAAAGTCTTTTCAAACCCAGTGCTGAATGCCTGGCTGGAAATAACATACATAGTTTTGGGGGTGTTTACTTGTAAATCAAACAAACATCGTAGTACAGATAGCTCCCGGCACCCCATAGCTCCACTGAGATGCAATCTCAGCTCTTCGCAGCAGAAATTACGTTGTTACAAGGAACTAAAGTTACTGGGCACACTAGCATGGCAAACTGTGTTATCTAAGGAAGAACCTGCACAGAAGCTTCACTAACTGCCTGTAAGGAAACTCACAAAGCTAAAAATAATGCTGTGTGTTAGCCGTTATCCTTCCTACCACCACAGCACAGAGGAACAGCACCCTGTGTGAAATACAGACACAGGCTGCTGTCCCCAAGACCTCGCAATGAAAAAAACCATCCTTTAGTTTGCAGCAAACCTTCCAGTGTCAGATGGAAAGGGTCAGCTGAACAGGAAAATGGATGCAGAGACGCCCAAGCATTGGCTGGCGGCTGCATTACAGAGTGATTTGCCCTCTAGGCTTGGAATTCTCTTGATACTGTGGAAGCTAGTTGAGAAAATCTCTCTAGCCCGTTTCCAGATCCCTGCATTCGCAGGAGCCCTTTTAGCCCGAAGTCGCACAGAGGGGTTGTGTGCAGTACTTCACTGCGTTTGGAGTTTCTGCCTCTGGACTAGGGTGCATTTTTACCAAGAACCTTAACAGAACAGCAGCAAATACTCTGCATGAAGAAGTCAGAGTGGACTGTATCATGTGCTGCGTGACAAGCAGCTCTAAATAATTGCTAGCAGTCAGTCTGGCATGGGGTTTTTTTCTGCAAAGCCCCTTAGAGTCTTGCCAGCAGGCCAGCTTTTATTTCGAATGCTAACAGAAGCTTAGCTTTTATTTCAAACGCTAACAGAAGCTCGTTCAACGTCAGCTAAGTAGTTTTAGAGAAACAAGAGGAATGTATGTGATGGAAACACAAAAGAATAGGCTGTGTGGTAGTGTCGGATTCCACAACGCAAGCAATCACCACAAGTTGGTCCCCTGAGAAAGGAGGAGACCGCTGACTTTACCTGGCCATGTCTCCACTCACAATCCAGCTGGCTCCAAAAATCAGCAAGTTGAGCCTCACCCTCACCCCCTAGATGAGAGAGCTCTCTTCTGTCTTCTCAAGAGATCCCTGCACGCCCTGAACAGCTTTTCTGCACGCAGCAGGACTAGCTCTGCCCCCAGTTCTCCGCAGCGTCCCAGACAGAGGTTTAGCGTGCTCTAACCAGGCACAGAAAAAGGAAGAGTAAGTGATTCTGTAGGGGAGGGCTCGATACTGTAACTGCAGTGACACCCATCTTTAGGCACAGGATGGACTGCATCTGCTGCAAGTTCAACTTGTGAAGTCAGAAGCCAAAGCAAAGGAGTCGGGTTAATAGAAGCCCAAGCAGATCCGAAATTTAAAGATATGATGTTTTCTGATAGCGTAATTTAAGCTAAATTTTTGAAATTGGCCTTGTGATTTTCACTCTAAAACAACTAACTACTGGCAAAAAGGCACAGTAGTAAACCTGAATATTTTGCAACTGCAGTTTTAGAGATCAATCTTTTATGTATTAGTGCATTCTGAGCAGATACACAAATCAAGCCTTAAAACTCAGTCTTTGAAACAAAAGGAGTTATCAACAGCAATAGGAACGAAGGTTCACCCAGTCAGGTGTCTTCCAAGCCAGCCACAAATACAGCAAACTCTGCGGGGGCATCCTGGGCAGAGCTCTTCAGAGCCGCAGATGAAATGCTGTTGTAATTAGTGACGTCATCTTTCTTTTAAACTTGCTTTTGATCTGTTCAGTACATAACTTGGTTTCATGCCATTTACAATGACTTTACGGTAAGAGGAAGTCAAAGACTTGACAGGTACCTGAACATACTGCACCGCAGTTATCAGCTGCGTTTGTGATGTCCGAAACATCAAGCTCCTATCAAGCTCCTTTGACAACCTGTAAGTACCACAGCATGCAATTACTCAGTACCAATTATGCCGCCTTTTAATTCCTTAGCAGCTGATTCTTGCAATGTTTTTTCCATGATCAGTTTTAGGTTCACATCCTATTATTGCCCATTCCATCCTAGGTACCTTTTTAAAACACTGACAGCTTCCATAGCCCACCCTCTCTGTAGCCAGGATATGAAAACTTTTTCTGAACGTCCTAGAGCAATTTTCTTTTCTGTTAGATCAATCACTGCAGTAACAAGATGGAAGTAACCTAATTTTTGTTCCTAATAATGAATGAAATGTCACTTATCACTTTTCTGTAAGTCTTCTTCTCTCAGTGGCTGTTTTCTGAAGCATAGTGGGGGTTTTTTCTAAATAACATTTTCTGGGATAAAATAAATAATCTTCTTTTCTAAAAACATTTAATCTTGGGCAAAAGCGGTAAAGGAAAAAGCTGGAATGTGCTAATTCCAGCTATAGCTATGCTTGAATGTCAGCTCAAGTCACTTTCAAAGCATCTAGGAGTATTACAGAGCTAAGAAGAAAAGAAGATAAATACAAGGCAAAAGCATGTATTTCTGCAGATCATGAGGGGGAAAAGAAGTACTTCCTCTATTCACTTTTATAAACCAGCAAAGTACTCAAATCACAGAACCAGTTATAAAAACTAAATTAATCAGCAACAGGAGAAAAAAATCACTGTGAATAGGATATTCTTATGCTTTAGAGAAAAGCTACATACTTTGACTATTCATTTTGAGGTGAGTGCATCCTGCTTACTCCAAAAGCAGTGTTCTGAGGAGGAAAAAATATAGGTTGTGTGTAATAGAGAATTAGGGGAAATACCACAGCAGTATTTCATTTATTATTCATTACTAAATGAGCAATGATGTATAAGATCCTGTAAAAGGAGAAAGTAAAGCTTTTCAATTTTGTCCACAGTTCTAAAATTATCACAGCTGAGGAGCGAGTGGTGCCAGGTGACCCTAGAGCACGTAACAGACAGAGGTATGTTGGAATCATGCCAATCACTGAACACGGAAATTATTCCCCGCTTTGGTATCTACATGCAGGCATAGAATTTCAGCTGCCTTCAAAGAACGAAGAGGCTGAATAGCCTGACTGTGGGCTATTTATGCTGCTTGTTAACCGGATCCGTGCTGCAGGTGCATAATTGCCTAAAGCACTCGCTTCCAAACGCTATAAAGCAGTTTTACTGTTTGCTTCCTTTCTTCCTTTGCCGCCGCAGAAGCCTTGCGTTTACTTCCCTCCCAATGGGAGGAAAAACTGCTGCCAGCAACTCAGATGGGACTGAACTGATTAACTGATTAGTATCCTCGAGTAGAAGGTTAGAAAGTGAATTTTCTATTATGGAGCAATTGCCATTGGAAAGTAATCTTGTTTATTAACTGCATTTTTATCTTCTCTGGAGGGTTCCTTGACATAAGATAATGGAATTTGCTCACTCTTTATTGTTTAAAACTATAATCATATCCAGAAAAGCAAGCATTTACTGTGTCATTAAACCAAGGTAGGGCGGACTGACTTGAAGAGTTCTTGATGTCTTACAAACCTTTTTATCATTTCAATTAACATTGCCAAATGTTCTGGTTTATATTGCAGGCATAAAGCAAGTTTTACAGGCTTTCTTGGTGTGTTTATATCCTAATTAATTTTAGCAACTGAGATTAGTAGCAAGAGTGAGACGGCACACAGGAAGCGCGGGAACAGCTATTAAAGGGCAGGGCCGTGAAAGGCAATTCCGTTGCCATCTACCCAGGGAAAGGTGCTCAGAGGTATTTGCAATACAGAGCAAACGTTCGTATGCTAAGTTTGTCTTTGCCCAACAGCAGTTTAAAAGTTGTGTTGCTTCTTCTCCCTGTTCTTTGACAAAGGGGGAAAAAAAAAAAAAAGACCCTCACAAAACAGTGTTTCTCTTTCCTTATTCTCTGTGAAAAATGAATGATGGCATATAAAGATGCCTCTTCCTAACACTGAATTCATCATTTTTTTCCACGTAGCAGAATCACTCTGACCAAGATTTAGGGTGTTTGTTTATTCATCATTCTGCCTCTGCATGAGAAGATTTAGCAATGAGTTGAACCAACTGGAGCGCATTTAGAGCACTTGTAATTTCCTTACGATCAAAAAGATAGTCTCACTCAGACCTTTCCTGTCTTCAGTCTAGGTTCTCTGCTCCTTTTGGCTTTCTGCATTCTTAGGAGATCCAGAAAATGTTGTCATCTTTACCCCCTGCCCTTGTAGACCATCTGCAAGCCACACAATGTTCTGCATACGGTACATTTAGAGGTTTGGTGATTTGGATGTGAGTTCAGTCTGAGGGGGAAGATTGATTGATCTTAATATTGGCAAGACTTAGTCTCAGGCTACAAATGAAAACTATTTCTCAAGTCAAGCGTTATTATTTTTCGTTTGTTGCTTATTGATTAACTGTCAAGAGTAAGATCTTGGTTTTTACAACGAGGCAGCTATGGTGGTCTCTTTTTTTTAAAGTTTATAAAATAGAATATATAACAACAAAGGCCAAGGAAAAACCAATGTGACATTGTTGTGTGATAAAACCTCTGCTCACAATAACCTTGTTCTAGTCTCAGGAAAATTTTCCATTGCTCTTGTGGAAATTGCTGGGGCTTGGATTGTTCTCAGAGTCAAAAAAAGTCCTGATCAACCAAGAGAGGTCTACCCACGTGCCCAAATAGAAAGCAAAAGAGTGAAAAGCATGTGACTGAAGACCTATCACAGCAAGGCGATGGTGCAGTGAGGCTGTAGTAACTGCTACTTGTACTCTAGCACAGTACCTTTCCTGACTGCAAGGTGTTTCTAGTCTGAAGCACCCTTCTGGTTCCATCTTCTCCGACCACGCATCATCCCTGCACACCAGCCAGCTCCCATGCATACTGCTACGGATACTCCTTTGCCCTGGATCTGTACAACAGTGGGGGAGCCACTGCTTCATTTCTTTTGTGCTGCTGTTCCCAGTCCTGTTGGCGTCTCACAGTCTTTTTGCAAGAAAAGCTCCAGACGGCTCCCGTCTGTGTGTGAATGTAATGGCTTATGAAGGCTCATGATCAACATCCGAAAATAACAAGGATGCGGCACAACCTCCCTATGCCCCACCCCCAAAAGGATCAGCGATCCAGTGAGCTCTAGAGACATTTTGACAAGCTGCAATACTGGAATAATGACTTCACACTGAATGTTTTCTCGAAAGCCTTTTCCTACTTAGGATTACTACCTTTTCACACAACAAGAGCTAATTTTTTTTTCCGTTTGGATGAGATTTTCTGTGGATATTCTGCTCCCCTCCAATGCGTATTAGTAGAAAAGAAAAAGTAAAATTTAGCTGAAAGCTGAAATTCCAAAATCATTTCAGTTAAGACAATAAAAGCCTTTTTTATCCACCAAAACCTAAACGTGTCTATTACAATTAGAATTTTAATGACATGAAGTTGGGTTTAAAAAAAGCTTTGGGCAAACTGAGCATTTTGAAAATATTAGAATACCAAGTTTCAGCTATATTGAAAAGTAAATATAAAATTTTCTTTCACAATTTTTTTTTCATATACGTGTTAACAGTTTGCAGCTCTTGGAACTGACATTTTGTGTTCTTTTCTTATAATGAAGCTTCACCCATGTATTTATGGCTCACACAACTAGCTGAAGATTAAAAAACTGATCTTGACTGTTTCAGAGAGGTGAGTACCACATTTACTATGGGACACAAAACCAAAAGCTACACAGTACCGATTACGTCAAAAACTCTGCACTTCGCATTTGCTTTGTTGTGATTAAAATAACTTAGCAAATTTGCAGCAAAGAACAAATATTTACAGGTGGTGTGCAATTCCCTGCGTGGTATGTGCAGAAGGAACAATAGTGTCCTATTTCCCCAGACATTTCTACAACAGGCAAACACTGTTATTACAAAACTGCTGTTTTCGCTGTCCTCCTCCCCAACCTGTGAAATATGGCAAGCACCAAGTGAAGAACAACATGGACTATTTTTTCCTTACTGCACTAAATCTCCTTCCTTTAATTAAAGAACAGTAGCTTTGATATTCTGTCTCAAAAGAGCAGATTTTTGATGGATTTAGCATTTCAGGGTAGTTGATTCAATGCCTGCTCTAATTTCCTGATAGTTAAGAGCATATTTACCAAGTGCTACCCCTAAAAATTCATTAAGAGATATAGGACAACCCTTACCAAGAAGGTTGCTTTGTTGTATCGATAAAAGTCCTTTGATTTCTCCACCTCTTTCCAATATGTACAATAGCAATAAATATCACCACTGATTAACCATGCAGAGATTATTTGAAACACGAACACAATATGTGGTTGTACAACTGTGCAATATTAAGAGTTAGTAAAGGTGATAAAAGAGCAATTGTTTTCTGCTTCATGTGGTAATGATGAAAGAACAGAATGATTTGTCAAGAAATAATCAGAATAAGCCACTTTGGCTAACAGAGCCAATTGCTTTTCACTTGCAGGCCTCTAAGTTACTGGTTTTGTAGGGACTTCATATATAAAACATCAGAATTACATTTATCAACCTAAGATGACAAGTCAATGATCCTTTCTGTGGAATTTAATCAAGCAATTTCAGTATAAATCAACACAGAAAATGTTCTCTTAATTATTGAAGCCGTCTTGCATGTAAATACTCTGTTTCTGAAATGTTATTTTTCAACTCCAACTCTGGAAATCAATAAACGTGTTGGGAAGCAGCTGTAGGCTGTGAAAACAGCTCCCTCTTACACACCTATGAAAGGATTTATTTGGGGCAAACAAAAGTAATGTGTTGGCACTGGGCCCCAATTCTGAATGAACTATAGCAGAAAAGATGCTGATACTTACTATCTAAACTTTTTGTGACTTTTCCTTTAAGGATATATAAATATCCTGGTTTCTCTGACAGACCTCGTTACTGCATTCAAGAAGAAGTAGGCAGGTTGTGTGGCTTCCTCACTGTTTCAGCCAATGACCATCAGATTTTTTTTTTCCTTAACCCTTAAATAAATGTTGGAAAACCAGTGAGAACTGAAATGGATTTGAAACATTACTCCCAGGACAACAAATGTCAAGCTAGGAGAGGAGAGATTAATTGTAATTTATTTATAAAACAAATGTCCTTTAGAAGTGGCCACAAGCTGACTCTGATGACTTTGCAGGAACTATGCAGAAACCTAATGGTTTATATTTAGCTTTGCCATACCACAGAGGAAAAAAAGTATTAGTTTACCCACGTATTCCTGTGGCAAATGCCACTATTTACAGTATGTTACATTCAGCAGAGAAGAAATCCCTGTCCTATACTTCTATAACACTTGCTTCAGCAGCTGGTAAGGGCAGACACGTGACAAAAAGTCCTGCAGCTCAGCCAGCGCTGACTGCATCTGCGAGAGGGAAGATGCGTTAAGTCACCTGGGTGGTGAATCTAGGTGTTGCCTTCAGACAGTGGCACAGCGCAAAGTCATGCAAAAGAGCTGTGGCACGTCGAGAAATTCCTGCACTAAATCTAGTCAGGATTGCTTAGAACACAACAGAGACTCAATGAGTGGCAGCACTCTAGTTTCTACCCTGTTTCTTTGTCTGCTTTTGGTTTAAAATTTTGCCTTCTACGCCTTAAGCTTCTCTCCTTTCCTGTGGGAGCTGAAAATCAGCTACTCAACACAACATACTGTTTCACATTCGTCTACTAGTGACAAAATTCATTGCATTAAAAGACAAACCAAGGTTATAATTTAAGACCCTTTTTAAACATTTGGATTTTACCCAGTGCAAATCACAGTCTAAGCATAGGTTTTTCTCTGTTCAGGTAACTTTGGATGTGGCAGGTGATAGAAGACCTACCTGTTTAAAACCAGGTTTGAAAAAATTCTATCAAGGAAAAAAAAGTGCATTAACCAGAAAGGAAACGTGACTGTTTAAGACAATTTAAAAAGGAAATGAGTAGAAAAATGAACAACAGAATTACTTTGTGGCTAAAAATGTCTAAAATTAATTTTCAGCATGTATTTAAATTGTGTCTGAATATCAGTCTAATATGTCATGTTGTGCATCAAGAACCGTCTCTCAGTGTCACCAATCGCATGATTTAGCATACAGCATACTCACGTCATCTTCACAGCCTACTCATATCTTCCTAGTTTATCAAGG
>NW_010417850.1:0-6960 GCF_000710305.1 Buceros rhinoceros silvestris | reverse complement strand
CAGCAGACATCTTCTCTAACTGGTAGGAACAGTTTCTGTATCGGGCAGAAAACACTGAAGTAGAAAAATGTTAGGGAGTAAGAGATAAGCGAGGTTTGCAAAGTTCAGTTTAAAACATGGCAATATGATCAGCAGACTTCTGAGAGTTCAGTAGCCTTGGGTTAGGCTGCAGACAGACGTATGAAACGAAACTACTGTCAAGACAGTCATACAAACTGCACAGGAAGTGAGTTGATGAAACCATCAGCTTCAGGAAAAGACATAGCTGCAAAATGAGTAGCGGAGGTGAAAACTCACCTGTTGCTCTAGTTCTGTGGTTATGGTTTGGTTCTAGTTGTAGGTTAATCTTCCTCTATATCCTGAAGTCCATTAAAACCATCCAGCTTCATGCCCTAGCAAAACAAACGAAAGAGCCCAAACACCCGCTCGTTTTTGCCCATGCACAGGCAAACGTACGGAAATGTCACAGAGGAGCTTCTCATTCTGCTCTGCATCCAGTGCAGGTAGCCAGTAAAGCTACAGTTCTTACAACTGCGCTTTCTGCGTGAGGACTAATTCATTACCAGGGGTCATTTCCTTCAGTAAGCAGAGATAATATTCAACTTTCATTGTCCTATGCTCAAACTTCGTGAGGTTTCCAGGATATCAGACAGAAACTTCTGTAGGCTCTGGTCCCGACAGGTGATGCTTTACAAATGTGCGTAGTAGATCAATCTCGACAGGAGAGCTTGAGAAAGTGCCCTGGAAGGCACTGTTATCTCACAGAGAAGCCCAACAGCAGCCATAGGTTTTGGAGACTGCAAGGGTGCAGCTGTACAAAGAGGAGTACCCCGAGCGTAATCCAAATCTACCTCTAATCCTTTCATGCAGAAACAGGTTTTTTCCTGAACTCACAGCATACTCTGGGGTGAAAACTGTCCTTAAAACCTGTCAGATCCCCCCGTACATGTGGCTCAGCAAATATGAGAAACCGAGCTGCAATATTATTTGCTGAACAAGATCAAGATTTTTTAACCACTGAGCCACTACGTCCTTTGGTAATGCAAACTTGTAGAAACTCGGGTCAGCTGATCAGTAAGCCAGGTTTTGTTCTGGCTTACCTTCCAGCTCTGTAACACCAAAGCAGATTTGCAACAATGAACACAACAGTGATGCAGTTATTTTTTCATACTCCAAATGTCTCTGAGATTTTCTTTGTTTGAGTGTCTCCTCTTTTCTTAATCACCATTTCACTCTCAAAAGCCTTTTGACCTCTCTATAGGTCTGAATTTTTTATGCCTAGTAAGCTACAGGTAATTCATTTTACTTGCCAATTTCAACCCTGTCTCCCCCGAGTAAAAGACTTCACTCTACTTGCAATCAAAAGACAATGGCTTTCATACCTATAAAGCGTTTGCAAGTGCTACAAACTGATTTAACATTTTAATGGACAGTGAACGACAACATTCTACTCTTGTTCCACATATTCTGCAGGTTGAAACATTAGCTATAATTTACCAAACACGGAGTATGTTTTCTTTCTCTGCACGTACAAGGAAAAACAGTTAAACTACTTGAAAATTTTTTTCGGGTTAGGACATTTTACTGTACTTTTCCACAATCTGTACTTAGGTTGTTGGGTTGTTTTTTTTTTTTAATAATGGTAATGTAATGACACTTGATTAAAAACAAACACAAACAGAACTGATCAGCCAAAAGCTCTTCTATAATCCCAAATGCAATTCTTGCTGGTTTGCTTTCCCGATAATAAGGCTGGCTCTTGGTATCTACCATCTGCTTCTAGAAAAAAAAATACTGCCCTAGTAAATTCCCCACAAAAGGCATTTTTATTGTTTGCGCTTTCCTCACAGAGAAAAGCCAAGATATTTGGAAGTTTCTAAATAAATTACAAATTTCTTTTTAAGAGCTATGGGTTTTGTTCCTGCCTACCCAGCAGCAGTTTTGACAATTAAGTTTTAAGATATGCCAGTGGTTACAAGGATGGCCATTCTGGCTGACAACAGCAAGTGTTTAATTTATATTTCTTTCAGTCAAAGAAAATCAAGCTTTATTTCCATGAACTCAATAAATTTCCTAAAGGTCAACATTACTCTTTGTGTAATGAGGTCATCTGTTAAGTTACATTGATTCCAGCTGCTTTAGGAAGAATTCACCTACCTCCCTTTCCTATTTCAGTAGAGCACTTGAATTAAAAAGAATGAGCTGTTCATTGAAAGCAAACCAGCAAGAAGAGTAGCGCTCCTCACCTTCCTGAGCAGCATCTTCCCAGGATGACTGCACTGAGGGCTAGGCATTACATGCCCTTTTCTATTTTAGATCCATGAAAAAGTTGCCTGATTTGCGGATCAGGCAGTACATAACGACCAGCAGATTACAGACACGTCACCTGCCAAGCGTAGTAAGAGACTTTACAACCTAACTTAAATAGGTTCTGCAGATTGAGGGCAAACATTTAGCGCAATTTTCTGACTCTCTGCAGCTAGAGTGAAGAGGAGACCTGTGTTTTTACGAGGTGAAAGAAATCAGAATGAGCAATCATTCAAATGAAGTTGCTGGCAGGTCTTCGGCGCTCGGAGGAAGACAGCTTTCCCCTGCACCACTCCCACCTGTCCTTCACCACAGATCTGCAGCCAAAACAAAGATCTGCAGCTTTAGATCTGCTTCATTTCACAAGTAAATTTTCTATAGTGTGCCCTTTCTCCCCCCTCTTGGAAGCAAAATGGTTAAATTCACTGCTGGGAGAAGACACAAATTAATTGATCTTTCCCAAGAGTTCATTTCTATCAATAGCAAGCTATTAGCCAAGTCATTGGCAGTGAGTGAAAAGAAGGTGCACGTTGATGCTGTACCATTAGTATGCTCCTTAAGTACAGTGGAAATGTCATCTGCGCTTGGAAAAGAAGCCGCAAAACCAGATAAGTGACATTTCTGACAAAAGGAAACAAAGGAAATGGCTCCTTTACCTGGAAGTAAAAACTTTTCAGGTAAACTCAGGCTTGGACATACAAAAGCAAAGGACAAAAGCCAGAGCAGAAAATGCCAACTGTGCCACTCTGGTCCCAGCCTTGCCTTGAATGTTTTACTCAAGGAGTTACACTAACCCTCAACTAAAATTCCCGTTGTTGGAAACCGATTGTTATAATGACTGTTGTAAGAACTTAGCCTACCGAACTGAACGGTAGATGCATGCTGTCAGCAAATAAGTATTTAAGTAAAATGCAAACCATACACCAAAACAAATTGCTGAATCAAGTCTAACAATAGTGAGGACAAAAGTCCCGCTAAGTTGAAATCCATTATGTGTCCACATTTGTCTTCCTTTATAGCCTCCAAACACACTGAATGCTGCAGCCCACATTCTCATTTCTTGTGGAAACATTTAAGTACTGTATCTGTACCTGTGACCTAGAACATAAAATCTGATCTGTTTCCTTCTGGATCTGCTACACTTGGACTTCATTACAGGTCTGACCGTCAAAAGACAATTTTCCCTTTATTTCCCTTCCGCTTTTCCCTTACTTTTGTACGACATATGAAGCAAAATGAGGAATACAAGCCAAAATACCAGCCAAAAATTTAAGAAAGAAAATGTTCAACTAAAATGCCTGGTTTGACATTTGTCCATTTTCCTTAATCTTTGCAAACATTAAATCAAATAAGAGTTCTTAAAGTTTGCCAGTTCATAGTTACTCTCTTCATCCAGTGACTGCCAGTTTTGCTGGTAAACTGTGAAGGTATTTGAAGCCAGGCGGAGGAAATGTATTCCAGAGGAGTTTTCCTTTAATAGTTTGTAACTGCATTTTCCAAGCTTGACACTGATCATCTTGTACTGTTGCTTCTGCTGAATTCCACCTCACTAATCTACCCTTAGCAAGCAGACAGACTTGTCATAAAATTGCTCTATAGTGGCATCGCAGTCTGTACAGAGGTTATGACACAGTCTCACGTGCAGCTTCGAGCCTGAGGGACGCAGGTTTGGGACTTCTGCCGAGTGAAGAACTTAACTTGAAACACCGAGAAGGAGGAAAATGAAGAGCAGGTTTCAGATTAGGTCTAATCCTTACTTAACAGCCAACATTTTCTTCTACCAAGAGAGGACCTGTCCTTCCCTTTGCACCCAGCCTTTCAAGACAAGCAAATGTTTTGCTCCTAATTGAATTCTGCAATTCAGAAAACAACTTAAGGTGCCGCAGTTGTATTTTTCCAGCACTCAGCTTCTCTGTGCACCATAGTAGAAGATGTACTTAAGTGAGAGCTAAGAGTTCCCCAACAGACCAGAAAGGTTTTCTGACTAGATTAGCCGCTAATGCACCGTGTCCTGAGGATATACTATCTGAAGACTATCAGGTAAAAACGCTCAGCCAAAATCACAGGATAAACTCTAATTATGAAGTGAATCATGGACGCTTTCATGTAATTAGTATTTTCTGTGTGCTGAACAAAAAGGACTTAAGGGCCTGCACGAACACCGCAGAGAGATCACTGCAGTCCTGCTCTTACGAAGATTCCTACTGGAGGACCACACTCTGCAAAATATTTTTGCCTTCTTTCCTACTGAGAAATTAATTTTTTAAATTATTAATATGGTTAGAAGAGAAACTATGTTTCTTCTATCCTACTCAAAAGGATTACAAATAAAAGACCAGCTCGAGGAAACACGCGTCAACCGGTTTGGGCAAATATTCTTTGGAGGTTTGGAGCTTTCTCTTCAAATAAGTGACCCAAAGTACTGGCCGAGAAATATCATGAATGGGAAATATCTAATCAAAGCCTCCAGTCTGGCAAGAACAAATTATTGGCCATGGTTCATTTGAATAATCACGAACAAAATTGTGTTTTGCTCAACAGCATTATTCATAAGCTCCCATATTACGTACACCGCCAGAATATAGGCTTGAAGCTTGGCTTCCACAACCTCACCTCGTATGTGCACAAAGGTCCTGTTAATGCCCATTCCTCACATAAGCAAGCCTGAGAGTTTAATCCGTTTAACAATATAACCTCTGATCTGCTATTAGAGGAGAAAAAACCCACAGGGAAACAAAACCTGCTCTATCCCTTTCCTCTGTACTCCTCCACAAGCATATTTTTATAAAGTTTATGATTAAAGAAAGTATTAGACCTGCCATTTAGCACACTCAATTAAATTACGCTACCTCGATAAATTAAAAACCTGGAATCGGTGTTTCTTAAAGCTTAACATCAGAGTCTTCAGACTTAAACTGCTTCCAAGACTATTCTTCATTGTTTCCACCTTTCTTGTGATGAGAGAGCCATCACCTGATCTGCAGGAGAAGAGAGTGCAGAAGGAAAATAAGGTGAGGCATAAACCTAACCAAGAGGAATTGATTTAAAAATTGACAAAGATTATTCATCTGCTTTTCTCTTTTACTTTCCCTTTTATTTTTTCCCCTGAGACTTTCCCAGCTGTATCTATGGAAGCATAACATGCAGCAAGCACCTAACACCAGTCAAATGATGCAAGTTTTTTGTTAGTGTCACTCAGAAATGATTTGATGGAACACAACTGAAAAAAGTTAAAACTTCTAAATTGGTTTTAAAGCATGTGCTTTTCTGTTTGTCTTCGAAAGTGGCTGTTTCTCTGCACTAGAGCATGGGTACTAGGTGTCTATTTTCACTGTGCCATCACTTTGGAATCCTCACCTTCAAAGCGCGGGAGTTGAGATTCTGCCATCATGGCTTCAGCATCATTTACGTTGTGCGGTTGCTTTTTTGCTAATCTGTTCTCATCATCTGGAAAGCATTTATTTGCATGTCTTTTTGTAGTTTTAAGTGCTTATTAATTTGTTTAGTCTATAATCAAATATTACCTTGTTTTTGTGCCCAAGTACTAAAAACTGAAATATGCATCGTGAAGCTGCTTCTGAACAATAAGAAGCTTTTCCTCAGCCACCACAATCTGGCATCCAATAATCTCTGCAAGTTGCACATTTAATTAGTCTGAGAAACTCATTAAGGTATCTGGAATATTAAGACGATAGCACGGTTCTCCACAGCACTGTGCGCAATCTAATACGGCAGATGGCACAGACTGCTGACACCTGCGCTGGTTTGCGATCTTGCTGACAGATACAAACAGTCAGCAGGATAATTGTAATACACAGGATCATAAAAAAGGATCTGAAAATAAAACACTCATCAAATCTCCCATTTTCTGCATGCCTGTCTGCCCATAAAGAAGCATTTTGTATTCAGTCACTGATTTTGAATCAAGAGATGCACAGGTTGAGGTTTGGGGTTTATCTCTTCAAATGCCACTTAAGTTTTTATGCACCATTCTACCTAGGAGCCGATTGTATTTTCCCTCTGTGGAAGTGACAACATAGTGCTATTGGGGTCATGAGAAACTTTACTCCTCCTCACCTGCATGCTCAGATGACACATTCACTTTTGCTCCTCGTTAGTCCAGACACAGAGACTACTTTCAACGCCCTGGGGGCTCTGATTAAAAATGGACAAGCTTTACGATGCCACAGCTTGCAACTACTTTACCTCTATTGATAGCACTGGTGTGAGGGGAACTCTCATTTCTCTCTGGCAAATGGTAAGACATTTTTAGGTTTTAGAGAGATATGCAAAACTCAACAAACCCGAAGAGCAAATCTCACAGTGAAAGCATGTACCTGAAATCATACCAAGCAAAGAGGAAAATGTCATTGAAGATTTAAGGTTTATCATCTGCTTTGGCTTGAGATGGAAAGTAGAAGGCGAGAGATGACTCATTTATCACAAGATCAAAAAAAGTGTTCCAGCTTTTTTAATATATCTTTGAAAAAATGGTATTTTGTTTGCACACGGTGCTACTGATAGACAACAGCATAGTCTCCATCCACAGGAAAAGAGAGGGAGAGAAGAAAGCATGTATTTGTGTTACATTCAGCTTCTGAAATGAAGCTTTACCAACAAACATTTCTCCAATGCCTTATATCTCTCGTACAG
>NW_010417849.1:463-679 GCF_000710305.1 Buceros rhinoceros silvestris | reverse complement strand
GGGCAGTTCCAGCCAGAGCTTCACCTCTCTGAGACAGAGACGAGATGGAGCCAGAGGGCAACATTCCCCAGCAAAGCGTTGCCCACACACTCACAGACACAGGATTTTGAACAACAAGGGAATTTATTGGGTATTTACTGGGTATTTTGTAGAACAGACCAACTATTTACAAGGGGTATTTAGAGAGCAACCCCACACTCCTGGCAGGAGGCTTGT
>NW_010417849.1:0-235 GCF_000710305.1 Buceros rhinoceros silvestris | reverse complement strand
AGAGGAGTAAGCGCAGCATCTTCCTGTGTTGGTGTTGGTCATGGGTACAGGAGGGTTGTGCTGGCGGCTCCCCAGCAGTGCCTGGAATGAGAGAATTGTTTAGAAAAGACCTTTCAGATCATCCCATCAGAAAGTTGTTCTGGGGAAGGGCTTGGCAAACACAGCGGAGGTGCCTACCTTATCCAGAGCCTTGTCATCACCACTGGTTTTGGAAGCGCCCCATCTTCTCCTTATC
>NW_010417848.1:0-14992 GCF_000710305.1 Buceros rhinoceros silvestris | reverse complement strand
TTAAGGATCGAAGGATCTCTCCCCATGTGCAGTGAAACAAATGCAGCTTAGGACTGGTGTTACAACTGCACAAGAACTGCATTTCTGTTTAAAATATGGTTTAAATCCTGTTTAGAGACATTCTTCCACAGCCAAGGACAGGATTGAAGAGAGCATGATTTAGTTTGGTGCATCTCTGAGGTACCCACTCTCAGTAAAAGTACAGAACAAATCAGAGAACCTTATTAATCCATATTAAATGTCCAAGCCTGTCATGATTTGATGGAAGGAGAAAGTTACCTATAAATAGAACTGGAAAAGAGAACTACTAGCCCTGAAAGCGGAAGGTGTTTATAAAATGGTTTGACTTTTCTCAGCCACTCTTTTACAGATTATCCTAAATAATCCTGCAGAGCAGCTATGGGTAGGTAAAATCAAAAAGAACCTCTGAACGTGTGCGTGAGAGGTAATCTGCTTCTTACAAGTTTCTGCAAACCCAGGAGAAAGGCAAGACATAAATTGATTAATTTCTCTCTTTTCTGAAGTGGATCTAGGATGTATCCTATTTTCTCTGCTTAATACTGTGATGTTGGGAAGAAATATGCTAAAACAAAAATTACACGTGGAAGGACTGTGCAGCTTTTCATCTTCCTCTTGTGGATTCAAGCACAGCCCATTTCTTAACTGAAACCCGTTCTGGTTAATGGGCATCTGGGGGTGTGCATGAAATGAAGTCATAACCTTTGGTTCCTGGCCGATAAGGTTTTATGCCTTATTTTTACTCCCTCTTTTTGTTCTGCAGTGTAGATTTAAGAAACTGATTTAAGAAACCCCATCCTGGAGCCTATGTCATGGCAGTGACATCAGAAGGACCCGTGCCAGCCCTGACTATACTGCCTTTCGCTCTCCAAGACCTTCACTTGCCTGTCGAACACCACCGTGAACAGCAGCCTGCGTAAAATGAGGGCATTGGGACCAGGACACAGATGAATGGATGCACTCAGCCTTGAAACATCCAGTGGGCTTCTTGGAGATGAGATGTCCTCAGCATTCCTACCCTTCTAGCACTCCCGTTCTCCCATTCTGAAGTTCTGTTTCCGGTTCTGGGCTCCCCAGTTCAGGAGAGACAAGGAACTACTGGAGATAGTCCAGCAGAAGCTCTGGAGTTGACAAAAGAACTAAAGCATCTGTCTTACGAGGAAAGGCTGAGAGACCTGGGGCTGTTTATCCTAGAGAAGAGGAGGCTGAGAAGAGATCTGATCAATGCTGATCAATATCTAAAGGGTAGTCGTCAAGCAGATGAGGCCAGACTCTGTGCAGTGGTGCCCAGTAACAGGACAAGGGGCAACAGGCTCACACTGGAACCCGGGAAGTTCCACCTGAACACAAGGAAGAACTTCTTCACTGTGAGGGTGATGGAGCCCTGGCACAGGCTGTCCAGAGAGGTTGTGGAGTCTCCTGCTCTGGAGAGATTCCAAAGCCACCTGGATGCCATCCTGGGCAGTGTGCTCTGGGGGAACTTGCTCTAGCAGAGGGGTTGGGCTAAATGATCTCCAGAGTCTCCCCTGCAGCCAGTGGACCAGCAGTGCAATGTGTGGGTGGGAGTGTGCCAGAGGAACCGATGAAATTTATCTCGGTGTGGTATTCCATCTGTAAGCATAAAGACACCATATTCACTGAACATAGTCTCAGGATCAGTGCCTCCTTCATCCTTGCACTACAGGGACCAACAAGGGATACTCTGCCACCAAAAAATTCTAGCAATATTTAGGTTTTCAACATGCTGATGAAGTTCTCACTGCAAAGAGCAGGACTGGTTTACCCGGATCCGTTTGGATAATGTCTGGGTCCTGTTCTTCACTGACTTGCATAGCTATGCAAATCCTCCCCCGGCATGAGCTGGGGCTGTTTACACTAACTGTAAACCATTCCCAGTAGAACTATCTTCCAAGCCTGATAAAATGCCATCCATCCCAGAAAAGAGTGGGTGCACTGGGGGTGGTCATGGGTATCTCACCACAAAAGTTGTTGACCTCTGTGACCACAACGAAGTTGTTTAACAAATACCCTTCCTGATTTTCCAGCAGAATTCCCAAGATGGTTCTCAACAGAAAGTGGGATAACTTCTTTTGCCCAGTGCCAAAAGGGCTGAAATTTTCTTCCCAGTTTGTTCTTAACTGTCATTTACGGTCACAACCTCTTTTTTCCTAGCACAGTCTGCCAATCAGTCTTGCCGTGGTCTCTATTCTATTAATAGTAAATTGTGTTGCTGTTTTATCATTTGTAAATCCCTTCTTTTCTTCGTACAGGACGGCTGTTGAAAGCAACACTAATTAATTCAGGTGTCTCCTCATTACAAGACCTCACCTTTGTAAGCTTAAAGTTCTTGAAGCAGAGCTTTTATGATCTTTCCTTTGCTTTTCAAAAACAAACCAAACAGAAAAGCACAGTCTCTAAGAAACTGTTTTCTTTTAGATCTTCCTTATTCCTGTAAAAACCTCTACTGCTTTGTACACTGTATGCTTTTAGCATAAAGTTTGGACTCATGCTTTAAGACTTCCAGAAAAATCTGTGTGTAATTTGGAGATGTAGTCCATAGTCATATGCAAAACAGGGAACTACTCTTCAGTTTGATAGCTATAGATTTGTAGCCGTATTTTAGCCATGTCTAGCCATAACAACCCGAATTAGACAGAGCTGAAGAAAATCACTGGAGAACAATCAAGAGGGATCCTGGCTTACCAGCTGACAAGCCTCACTAGGCAGTGGAGAGAGTTATTTAAAAAAACTGTGGACAAAAGTCCTAGCAGACTTGAATTCGCTTGGACTGCTTCAAGAAAATCTCGTCACAGGAAATATACGATTCTCACCCATCCAAGGTCAGACTAACATCTAATGGAGGGGACGTTCAAGGAAACATTCCAGGTCAGGTTGGACCTTCGGGCTCTGAGCAACCTGCTCTAGTTGATGATGTCCCTGCTCGCTCCAGGGGCGTTGGACTGGATGACCTTGAAAGATCCCTTCCAAGCCAAAACATGCTGTGATTCTATGACAGTTGAGTGAGAAGGCCAGTCTTTCAGATGACAAATACTGGATGAGCAGACCTCATGGTTCTGCTAAATAGTTTGTCTTGATAAGCAAGCCGATTTGTTGTTACACCAGAAGAGTCAAACCTGGGAGCCCAGTAGGAGAATGGAAACACTAGCATGTAACTTCAGGATCTGGAGATACAATTATCTCCCCCAACTGCTTGTTCCTCCCCTAAAGCTCCTCAGCAACTTGTCTCTGCTCCCACATGGAACTGAGCTGAGGCAGAGCTGCTTCCCCATCACATGACTTGGAGCAGACAGTGGGTGATGAGGAGTTACAAGGATTCTGACCATCAGATTTATCACTTGCCTGTGGTGTAAATACCCACACTTCTTCCTGGCCATCTGTCAGCATGCCCCGTCTCTTGTCCTGGTATCCACCAGCTACGTCCTCCCTTGCATTGCCTGTGTCTCTGTTGATGGTCAGTGACCAGCTGAGAGGACAGAAGAGACATTCTCCATACTCAAATCCCCACTGCCACCAAAGACTGAATAGACAAAAGAAGCTATTCAGGGAAAATCTGTTCAGCCCTTGTCGCCAAGAAGAAGAAAAAAAAAAAAACCCAGCCCAAAAAAACCTTGGAATGAACAGAATCTCCTGACTATATAGATATGAAGCTCTGCAAAACTACAAAGCACACATGAACGACCACTTTCAGAAGTTTAGAACTTAGCTATCTTTCAGTAGATGTTTCCAAGAACACTAGAAGCTTATTTTTGCCATCAAGACCATCAATTCCCCTATCACACATCAATCTCTTGTGCAGAAAGAACAGAGTGTCACTGTGAAATACATACAGTGGCTTTGATATAAACCAAGCTGAATCAAAGTTGTCGTCCTCCCAGTCTGTCACATCTATTGAGAGGACTTTTCTGGGATGTCTTTACCTCCATTTGAGTAGTAGGTAGCCAGAAAATGGACCATATTAGTAGGTAATGGCATACCATTACTGACTGAATATTAATTTATATTTCACCTTAATTTTGCAGGGACTAGGAATTAATCCTGATCCAGAAGGCAGAGTGTTGGAACTTCATTCATCTGTGTCCATAGTCTTTCGAATAATGAGAGAATTTATCCTCCTATGATGGCAAAATTCCATGTGAGCACTCACGCTGCTACTTATGCATCAAAGCAAAGAGAAAAAATAAAATTGTTAGGGAAGGAAATTACGTTTTAAACTCATCGGTGAATACCATAAACAATGGGAAAATGTCTAAGGTGCCTTATGAATAACTCTTTCCTGCTAAATATCTCCATTTTTAGCTTGTTAAAGTACCAGTAGCAAGCTATCTAAGGAGAAGATTTGAAAATGTATTAAAATAAGAACCCTGTAGGCAAGAAAACCCATAGTTTTCTAAACTGTAAGCTGCATTTTGCTTGCTGGGAACCTCAGCATACTACCCACATTTTCATCCCTGCCACTCGGTTCATGGGAATGTCCGAGAGACAAAGTCAAGTGTTCAGAAAAATGCAGTGACTGCAAAGGGATGGGACGTTCTAGGACCCGCAACCTGTTCTTTCACTTGCCAGATCTTTAAAGACTAGAAAATCTGTAATCTCTTTAACTGTTAATAATTCATTCCGTTTTGGAGCTGAGGAAAATTATTTACCAGAGAATCATCAGATTATTTAATTCATCATCAGATAATTTAATTCTATTAAAAGCATTTATCTGAGCAGATCGACCACACCGTTTATCTGACAATTCACGTTTGACACGTTAAGTTACCTCCAGCTATAAGCATGTTACTTTAAAATCATATGGAGAAGCTAAAATCAAGATTTAGCCTGTTGATTTATTAAACAATGAACTGTAGTTGTTTGTGATGGGATTAATTCACAACAAGCACCAGGAGGGGGTACAGAGGACAGGCTACATCTTTATGGGATGGTAACGTCAATCCCTCCTGCTCTTGTTTCTTTGTAACAATACAGATGTTAGAGCAAGGCTGTTGTATTTTAATTAGCATTGAATTAACATCAGAGATTTAGAGACCAGAACGTGCTTCTCAAAAGTTATTTCTTATATGATTTTAAATCACGGAACACTCTTTAAAATACCACCTCATTGTGAGTGCCCAGTATTTTTTTAACCTAGAATGTAGGTTTTGTTTGTCCGCTTTTTGGCTTGAGTCTTTCTCAAAACACATTTCACACCTCCCCATCAGCCACCAGCTTGTGGCAACCAAATTTTTGCCACCCGAACTGTTTAACTTCAAAGGTTAAGAAAACAAAAGGGCTCCAGAACATAAACATCTCTATATAGTAATACATAGCTAGCATACCATTTCACCAACGCTTCAGTGCAGCTCCCAAAGCTCTAAACGAGAATCTGAAATGTTATACGTGTTTGGTCACTCCCACGTTGGAATCTTGAAGGTCTGAACAATTCTGTGATCTTCCTATATTTATAAACTAAGAATCGTCCCTGAACATGTGCGGTCATAGGGAACGCTGCCTTATTGGATGGTATTGATTTTTCAGACACCACCGGGTACCATTTCCTGAATTTTACACCCTTGTTTGAAGGCTTTACTCAGCTTCCCTTTTATTTTGCTGTGTTTTGCTGTGTTTCTTCTTACAATGAAGCAGGTTGCATTCCGGGTGAACTGGGTTTAATGGGGTTTACCAGATGGGTATCCTTCTGAGGTGCTCCCTTCCAGTTCATTTACACAAATATAAACATAATTCATAGAATCACAGAATTGTTTTGGCTGGAAGAGACCTTTAAGATCATCGATTCCAACCGTTCACCGTGCACGTTGCCCACACAGTATCTGAAAGCGTGGTGAGTTTCCAGATCATCACTGCGAGTTCTGTTTCAGGTCACCTTCATTAGGAAAAATATTTAAAGTTTTTTTCTTTCCATTTGCCCCACCTTGTGTTTATGTCTTCAGCCATTTCTTGTCCTCCCTGGACATGAGACTGTAAGTCCCAAAGGAGCTGAGCTGCGGGAGACTTGCCTGGTTTGGTAGAAGTCAGGCTTTAAAGCTTTTACTCATACTCACCTCATCTCCAGCTCAGCTGTGGATAAGTGCAGGTGCCCACAGCTCTAACACATTCCATCTCTTGGGACAAGAGGCAACATTCCCTCACTGGCCCCACATGGCCAGGTCCCAGTTTAGCAACATCTAAAAAAAAAAAAAAGGAGGAAAAGAATGAGAAACACCGCCCAAAGAGAAGACACAAACCTTCATCAGTCCCCCAAAGTGTACAACAGACAGACAGAGGTTTTCTTACTCTGAACCCAAGTACGGTTGCGGTTTGCGGCTGGGACAGTAGATGTTCTCCCAGTGTGTTACACTCCTTCACGGGCTGCAGTTGGGGTTGCCAATTTTTTCAGGTTCCAGAAGATAAACAGGAGTTAGCTCAATGAAGCGATGGTTCATCCCACTACAAATTATGTGAGATGATTTTGCAGGTTTCTCCTGGATTCCTGCTTCAGGGGAGATAAAAGGTGCGTGGCAGACCTGGTGATGCTTGCATTTGCTCTGGGTAAGGATGATCCTGCAGTTCTACGGGGCTGGAAGGGCACTGGAAAAAACATTGTTAGGTCATTAACATGCCATTAATTTTCTTTTTTGGCTATATATTTTAGGTGTTTAGGGGCTCATCAATGCTAGTTCTCTATAAACTGATTTGTGTGATCAACAACAGCTAAATTCAATGTCCTTGGGCAGATAAGACCTGTACAGGTTTATCCTGAGACATTACAAGACAGTTTTGCTGGGGTTGTAATCAAAAGAAAAAACATGACAAAATGTGCTGCTAACAGCTGGTATTGCTCAGCTTGAGTATCTTGAGTAATAAAACCTCAGGTTTTTAGTGTGGAGTAGAATACCGTAACTTGGAGAAGGAAGATGAGCTGATAGTTCGGCTGTATCAAAGATGGTGCTGTGCCGACTCTCTTTGTGCTGTCTGGAACTGGGCAGGGAGATTCCTGCCTTCACAACACAGTCCCATAGCCAGTATTTCACTGTTGTGCCAGCCTGAATCATAATGCTCTTTTGACTGTCCCAAGCACATTTCTGCACCCTAACTTCCTGCATTTTTCCCATTTTCTAGAGCTTGTGGAGTTGGAAATCTTCAGTCAATGGCTGGTTTGCAGAAAGATTACCAGGGATGTCATGGAACAAGCCCTCTTTTTAGGTATGTGCAGTCCTGGAGCCACCAAGAGGCAGAATCCGCCTTCATACCAGTCGTGGAATAGTGAGGTACCACCTGGGCAATGCCCCAGTTTTTTGCGGCACCTTGTGCTTATGTCTTCCAGCCATTCCTTGCCCTCCCTGGACGTGAGACTGTAGGTCCCAAAGGAGCTGAGCTGCGGGAGACTTGCCTGCTTTGGCAGGAAAAGGTAGTCTATGGGCAGAGGGTGCCAGCGATGCAAGGACAAACACCTTTTGGAAAAACTGAAGCTCATGTGCCGCAGCGATCCATGAAGACTCGTGTTAAGACCATCAGTAGCCAATGCCCTGTGCAGTGTGTTTAATACACCAGAGCTGGCTCAGTGAAGGACGTTCTCTCTCCCTGGGATAAAGTGAGCGTTACTAAGCACAGTGTGTTGCAATTAGAGATTGTTTTTTGTCCTTAGAAAGACAACTCATGTTCTCTTTGAAGACTTCTGTAGTGTAAACACTTTCAGCTCAAGATTAAGTTCCCAGCCTTCTCTTGGATAGGCGAACTAGGCTGAAGTCTCTTTGTCAGACCTATTTTTGGCCTTTGATACTTTGTGATCACTTTGAATTCTCTCCAAGTTTTTAACACTGTAAAAAAAAGAATTGGGTACATTCCAGAAATGATCTTTTCATTAGCATATGCAGAAATAATACAAGTGGTTTTATACGCATGTGTCTTTGCAGCCACTCTGTGTTCACATCTTTTCATTCACTTACTTATTTACAGTGATTTTTAAGTCCTCCTCCGAAGTAGCTTTCTACATAGTCAGCTGTGCAGAACTTGCCTTCCTGACAAAGGTCATTTACTTTGTACAAAACAAACCAGACCTGAGTCTGTGTTGGAGTTTACGGTAACTTCTCTGCCGTTGGTCTCTCTTGGAGGGAGAGTCTCCACTCAGTTTGAAGGTCACTTTTACCAAGGCTGAACCTGGAAAGCCTCAGCCTCGTAATGAAGGCTCCAAAGCTGGAAGCAGCTCAAAAGAAGTCACATAGTGTGGGAAATGTCCATAAGCTGCTTGCATTGTTTAGACAGCTTCGAATATATGAGCCACAGGCAATGAGGAACCATCCTCTAAAATGCAATTTCAGAAACCAGCATTTGGACAGCTTCAATACGCTTCTGTTGCTCCCTCGTTGGTTACTACAGCTCCCTGATGTAGCTGTTACTTCTCATGTATGTTGCACATAGACTCGAAAATATTCTGCCTGGAAAGAATTAGTTACAGGACAATAGAAGGAACTGGGGATGTTTAGCCTGTAGAAAAGGAGGCTCGGGGAGACCTCGCTCTTGACAACTCCCTGACAGGAGGTTGGAGTGAGGTGGGGGTTGGTCTCTTCTCCACAGTAACAAGTGACAGGACAAGAGGAAACGGTCTCAGGTTGCACCAGGGGAGGTTTAGGTTGAACTTGAGGAAGAATTTCTTCCCCTCTGGGGTTCTCAAGGCCTGGCCCAGGCTGCCCAGGGAAGCAGAGTCACCATTTGTCTATGTTTAGCCCATATCCAGGGCTAAGCTAGAGCAGCTGCTCTGTCACCTGAGGACCCCTCTGCAGCCAGGAATGGGGATCAGGAAAAGGAGTGGAGACCCACAGGCTAAAATGAAATGGATTTCATCGTGGCTTGGCTTCGCGAACGAAGATCTGGGAAGGGCTTTTCCCACACTCACTGCACCCTTCGGGGCTGCGCGGTGGGTTTTTTAGGTGAGGCGCAGCGTGCGCGGAACTGGCTCCACCCTTTACACCTGAGGTTCATCTGCCAGGGCCTAGCGAGCTTGGACGGTGACAGCGAAGTCCTCGAGTCGTAGGTTTGGTTAGAGTGTCCTTCTCTGAGATGATGGAGCCTTACAGGGCTAAACAAGCTCCATCTGCCCGGGTTTGGAGTCAGAGTTGTCCTTCTCCTAGGATGGTGCCCGAAGGCTAGTGAGCCCATCCTGCCCGTGGACACACTGTGTCTGACCCTTCAGCTGAGACCTGTCTGGCTTGGGAGACCCCACCGGAGGCACATGCCACCACCAGCACAGCTCTCAACCTCACAAGGGCACGCAAGCTCCTTCCCCACGGCAAGGGGGTGCCCGTGAAAGAGTCGCTGCTCCACCTCCAGCGCAGCAAACATATGGTAGCTACAATAAAAGGGAAAGCCGTCCTTGGGAGTAGAATGGCGAGCCCCTCCAGGGCTGGGGAGAAGCAGGACTAGAAGGAAGAAGAAGAGCAGGAGCAGGAGGAGCACCTGTCCTCAGCAAACTTTCCCCTTTATACTGAGCGTGATGTTTCTGGTCTGGGACACAAGTGTCACCATCCAGGGCAGCTGCCCCAAGCTGCCAGCAAACTGCGAACAGCCTGCAGAGCATGGCAGGCCCGGGCGTCTGTCCCAGCAAAACCAGGACACCATCCCTGGAGGAGTTCAACAGCCGTGTCGATGCGGTGCTGAGGGACATGGTTCAGTGCTGGGGGAACGGCTGGACTCGATGATCTGAAAGGTCTCTTCCAGCTGGAATGACTCTGAGGTTCTGTGGTTGCAGAGGCGTTGTTGCTTTACTGTCCTCAGGGCACGGTGTTTTTAAGACTGTGGTGATTTATCTCGAGAGCTGACAGCACATTTTAGAAGATCTTTTTGATCAAAAATGTCAAATAGGCGACATCGGTATGGATGCTGACGGCCCTGTGATTAAGGACCCCTCGGGGAGGTAAGGCTGTTGCAACATTGTCTTTGTTCTCAGTGGTAAATGTGAAGTGACCCTTCTAAAGCAATCTGTTTGAATCCCAGAGGTTTTTCTTTGGAAAAAATTTTAAGACTAAATTGCCTGAAAACTTTGTCAAGTAAATGCAATTTGGGACACTAAAAGCAAAAACTCCGACTTCTGAAAAAGTCAGTCTTGGACTTTATCCCGAGTGAGGAAAGAAAAAGAAATCTTAATCTGGAGCTCTCAAGAGTCTGCCAATGCGAAAATGTTTTCACATCTAGCTGTTGATTTGTTTTGCTTTGGTTTCGGTGCCTCCCCCTTGGAACAAAGATTACCAAGTGGTGGTCTGTGATTCATAAGCAGACTGTTCTCCTCACGGTTTGACTTTGGTTTTCTCACCTGATGTTTTAGAGCCTACTCCAAAAACTGTAGAGATCCTTAAGAGCGGAGGAGGCGAGGGCCGTACGAGCACGCAGTTAGAGGAATCCAGTGAACGTGTGGTTCCCAGCAGAGACCGGCAACACACATTTGCTCAGTGAATTTCATATATAGTTAATAGTATTAAAATAATATTCATAGTGTTAGGAGCATCATAGGTGTAAATCGTCTTCAGGATGTTAAAGGATTATTAAGTTATTGCCAAGAGTGAGGAGAGCTGCAGGATCTGCTTCCAAACAAGTGCTCCGACTGCTGGCTTTCCATCACACACAAATTGCCTCTCTCAGCTTCATTAATATGATTAATGTTGCTGTTTCAGGGGTCGTTTACTCGGGAACATTGGGAACAAACTGATATTAAAGCTAGAGTCTACCTCTGATTCTCCCTGTCTGATGATGATGGTGATCCTTTCTTTAGCATACATAGAGGAACATCTTTCTACGTGATTTGTCCTCATTTACATAAAACCAAGATCAACGTGTGTCACACCTTTGACTTCTACATAATATCCATGTCCTCCTCCAGATGCTTTGGGAACCATCCCCACTGTACTCCTGTGAACACAGGCGCTCCTACGAACCACAAGAGCAGCTCTTGGGAAGCAAGCTGCTGGGTAACTGCCACATCAGAGATGCTTGTAATGCCAATGGCCCTGTCGTGCCTCTCCTGGGCTCAAAAAGCCGGAAATCCCTTAGCAAGCTCTTCGACAGGCAGTTTTTCTCTCCACTGTGGGGAGGATTACAGAATCACAAAGTCGTGGAACTGTTGTGGTTGGGAGAGACCTTTAAGATCATCAAGTCCAACCGCTCCCCCAGCACTGCCAGGTCACCACTGACCCCTGTCCCTCTCAGCACCACATCGACACATCTGTTAAACCCCTCCAGGGATGGGGACTCCACCACTGCCCTGAGCAGCCTGGGCCAGGCCTGCACAACCCTTTGTGTGAAGAAATGGTTCCTCATGTCCAACTTAAACCTCCCCTGGTGCAACTTGAGGCTGTTTCCTCTTGTCCTGTCACTTGTTTCTTGGGAAAAGAGACCAACCTTGCTCCAATCTCCTGTCAGGGAGTTGTAGAGAGCGAGAAGTTCTCCCCTGAGCCTCCTTTTCTCCAGGCTAAACACCCCCAGGTACCTCACTTGCTCCTCACTGCACTTGTGCTCCAGACCCTTCCCCAGCTTTGTTCGTCCTTCTCTGGACAAGCCCCAGCCCCTCAATGTCATTCTTGGAGCGAGGGGCCCAAAACTGAACCCAGGAGTTGAGGTGCAGCCTCACCGGTGCCCAGTACCGGGGCTACAGGTTGAAGATGCTGACCCACTGCTGTCTTTTTTCGGTCTGTTCTTTTGGGTCAGCATGGCTTAGCCCTTCTGTTATTTCATCAGCCTGGCTCTTCTTCTTCAGTGGCGTGGCAGAACTGCCCGGCTCCTGCTGGGCTGATACAAGTGCATCTCTCCTGCCTGAGTACAGCAGGACAACTGGCCTCTACAAGCAAAGGTGTGGTATTTTTTAACCCCTCTTCTCTCTCGTCTTTTGTGGCAGACTACTCCCTGCCCAAATGACGAGCAAAGGCAAACTCCATTCCAGAAGCTGAGTCTCTGGCCAGTCCCATGAGCCGCCTGCCAGCTCCACTGGCCAAACCAAATGTCTGCATTAGCCCTAAGGGAGGAGGATGAACCGTTTCATGGCAGCTGCAAAAGGTCACGCAGCAGAAACCAGTGCTACTGCTCATCTGTTGTCCTGACTGATCCAAGAACTTTGGGGGGGGGTATGTGGTATGCCTGTGAGCGAGTGGTTCAGAGCTCTCTCCTGCTTCTGCGAGATTTGGGTTAGAAACTAGAGGACTACCAAAACTTAACTGATTAATTTGGGTTTGTTCCGTTGAGTCTGAAACTGCTCATTTAAGTGAGATGGGTCTCAAGACCTGCAACACTTGAAAACCTTTGCCTTGAAATACACGCTCTGCCTTTCCTGCGTAAATCTGTGCAAAGGCTGTTGCTTTTGGGCTTTGTTTGCTTGTCTGTAAGCATGAGCGTGTTCCGAGAGATTATAAGTATCTAAAAGTCTAACGTTGTTTCACAGTCAAGGATGTACTGGAGCTCTTCTGTCTTGTCTTCTCCTAAGAACAGACCGAAGCTGTTGTCATTCCGGTGATTAGCTTTTGTGTCGAGTTTAGCAGCCCCTTCCTTCTGCTTCCAGGTTGGTTTTGCCACGTGTTTACGTGTTGTCATTTCCTTCAGCCTTATCTCTCTGCAGGGATGTGTTCGGGAGGTGCCATGAAGCATCCAATGATGCTCCTGATCTCCAATCTTTGTCTTTAGAAAGTTTTGCTTATTTTGTATACTACTAGTTACATTCTGCAGAAGACTGGGTAAGTTTTAGTGTCCTGGAGTGCTTCCTCTTCCCCACTGCCCCACCGCACATCCCCCAGGTAATGATAATTATGCCAAAATTTTACCTCATCTGGTTATATTTGCTGCAGTCTTTCCATATTGGGTAAATTATTTGCAAGCTTTTACATGTCAGTTTAAAAAAACAAAGACAACTTTTTCCTGCTCCCTATTGCTTCTGTATCCCCTAATGTACCATACTGTGACTCCAGCCTTCATGGTTGTTCTTTGGTGACACCATCTGGAGGGGCTGGGAGAAGGATGGAAGTTGTGAGAAAGGATCGGCTCTGGCTGAGGAACAGTTCGTGTTGCAGCGGGTCACCACTTCAGGAAACATCCGGAGACAGATGAAATCTTGTGTTTGGAATTGATTCATTATCCAAGTAACGTTAAAGAAGAAGCGGCAGCTGGAGGAGCTGGTGAGTACTGGGAGAAGTGAACCAGTAAAGGGCTCCGAGCTGCTGAACGTACATGGGACCTGTGTTTGCGGTCTTCAGCTCCCTGAAAATCTAGGGGCAAAAATAGAAAGGAAAAGATAAAAAGAACTATAAAAAACTATTCAAAGGTACGTTTTGATGCTTGTTACCTTTCAAAAATAACTTTTTGTTAACAAGTGCTGTGGTCATAAACTGCTAAATTTGTATGTTTTGTTCCTGATACTTTCAACACTTGCAATGACATTATTACAGAAAAATAAAACACCTGGTGTTGCCCTTTCCTGTAGGGGCACTGAGTGGGTAAATTTTACACCTCTAGCAGCCCTGCCTCAGTGAAGGACTCGTCTGTGCTCGTCAAGCAGCAGCTGCAGGGTGATACCGCATCTCGAGAGCCTCTAGATAGGCTACATCACCCAAGGTTAGGATTTTAAAACCCTTTAGGAACTAAAACAGGGCACCTGGGCAGCTGCAGAAGCAGGGCATGACCATACACTGGTTTTGAGCCTCCTCCTCTGCAGGCAGAAGCTCCTGGTGTGCCTGGCCACCACTTTCCTCTGCTGTTTCTGAAATTCATGGCAGACTGGGTAAAACTGGCTCAGGGCTGAGCTGCACAGGTAATTCTTGACGAGTTGGAGCAGTACAAACAGGTAACTGTATGCCGTGAACTTGGACACTTTAAGGTCAGTTCCATAAGGAGCGGTGTTTCATCAGTGCTGGGGCTGGAAAAGCACCGCAAGACTGAATCGGCTGTCTGCACTGACACGGGCCTGAGCGGGACCCCCGAATGCACAACTGAGTTAGCCCCACCCTCACTTAACCCATCTTACTCTGCTCCCAGGGGGCTTTTGTCACCATTTTAGAGCGAAGGATTAAGGTAAAGACTGTTCAGTGGGGAAACACTGCTCAGTGCTTTGGTTGAATAGTCTGGAGCTTGTTTTCCAAGTAATTTACCAACTTGTAAGGGCTTTGAAATGGCAGGTTTCACCGCCTGCACGTCCGCAGGCTGACACACACCCACCCTGCACGCTGCACAGAGAATAGAAACGGTCTTCGGTTGTTCCGGGACTTCCGATCAGCGCCTGGTGTTTACGGATTCTTTTTGATTCCTGAAATTCTTCCTCAGTTGGGTTAGGAGCACTCCCGCCTGCACGTCCGCAGGCTGACACACACCCACCCTGCACGCTGCACAGAGAATAGAAACGGTCTTCGGTTGTTCCGGGACTTCCGATCAGCGCCTGGTGTTTACGGATTCTTTTTGATTCCTGAAATTCTTCCTCAGTTTGTTTAGGAGAACTCCTAGTTCCCTCCCTTCCACCACTGCAGATGCTCGTATCATACCAGCAAAGCTCCCGCTTTGGTCAGTGCCAGATTTCTGAGGCACTCCAAGATTTTTACACTTTATAATGGTGCCTTGGAAAATGTGACGGCACTGGGAGTTTCTCACAGAAGTTTTCTGCTCTGAGAGCGTCCGGCAGGTCATGGTTATACAGTTCCCACTGTGCAGAGTCTGGATCATCCCAGACCCTCAAATTCTTTCCTTCCAAGTCCCAGAACTGATCAGGCCTGCAGAGAAAAGGGGTGACAAGTGGAGGACGGATGGAACACGTCTTCAGGAGCGTCACTCATCAGTGCATGGCACAAAGCAGGTTCCTGTGGAGAAAAGCACAGAATTAAAGCTACAATAAACCCACTGCGAAATGGTGATGAGGTGATACAGCGCTTAAACTCCATCCAAGCAGTTTGGGCCTTGTGTGTATGAGTTTGTCAAACAAACACCATGAAGCTGTTTAGCCTTCAGCACTTTTTTT
>NW_010417847.1:0-2806 GCF_000710305.1 Buceros rhinoceros silvestris | reverse complement strand
GTTATTAATTGGCTCCTTGTGGCTGAGGACGGCTTAACACCAGCCCAACGTCACTCACGAGGACCACCTGAACCTCTAGAGATCAGGTCACCTGTACTAGTATGGGAGCCCGAAACCCAAACTTGGAAAGGGCCATACTCAATACTAACATAGGGTAGAAGATATGCTTGTATCTCTATTCAGGGTAACACAGCACGATGGGTCCCTGCGAATTGGATTAAACCCGCCCTAGTCACTGAATGCAATGTGACACATCCACCGGAAGAGTTAAAAGATGACCACGAACCCCTTCACTCCAGAGTCATCAACTCCGTCTCAGGCAACGAGCAATAGAGCAAGCGCGCCGGACTCCTAACCAGTCAAAATCATTGCAGAACAAGTTTACCACTGAAGCGACGCGATCCAGCGACTCACGTGGCTGGCATTGTAGACTTTAGATACAAATTATGTGTAGACAGCGTGGGTTTGACAGAGTGATACTAACTAGGAGTGTTGTTTGAACCTATTTAACCATTCTAACAGCATTCATAAGCAAATGGTTTGGCTGCACGACAATATGCACCACATTAAAATTAGTACTTCCCATTTGACTCTTGGTTACGTGGCTGGGGCCTAGGACCCCAGCTGATGGAATCACTTAAATGGAGTCTCCAAATATTCTTCTCAATAATTGTTACCCTTGTTATATTTGTCTACCTCTTATTCTGCCTCCATTGATGCATCTAACATATCTTCTTTTTTTTTATTCGAGAAGGGGCAAATGTTGGTATATTTTTCTAGCAGAAATTAGAACTGTGGAAAATATGCTACTCTCTCTGGGAAACTTAGCAGCCGAAACCCAGCTGCAGCACTATCGTGTGGGAAATTCTCTAACTAGCCTCTGTTTTGTTAACTCTAACCAAAACTGTAACCACGTGTGGACTAACCCCTTTTATCCAACCACAGTGCCTTAAGAGATGCATGCTGTCTGTGTGACAGAGACACTATCCAATCACCATGTAGCTAGTCGGGTGAACAAGAGTCTATAAATTGAGATGCATTGTAAACAATAAACGAGCACAATTCCTAACCATATTGGTGTCCATGTTGTGACTCGGACTCCGTCCGTAGAAGGGACCCTGCAACAATTTACTCTGCCTTTTTAGGACCCAAGAACCAGTCTGTGCTCAAATCTGCTCTGCCTTTTGATATTTTAGTTGTGTCAGCTGTGTTATGGTTAAACAGCTTGATGCTGAATATTGATTATGACATAAAGAGCATTTACAATTTGGGACTAGATGTATAAAGCACTGTTAGATTGTTTATGGTGTCATTGACTATTGATGACGTTGCACTGTTTAAATGCAGGAGTATAGTTCCTGCACTGAATTTGTGTTAAATATACCCATGAGGTTATAATTTTAATTCAACAATTCAGTGCAGTCTGCTTCTGCACTGTATTTTAACTATGGATTTAGGGTTTTTTTAACCTTCTTCGCATCCTTAGCTTTGTGTTCATTGTTCAGTTATTAGGCATATATTTACCAACACCTGGAATTTCCTTGGAAGCTTCACAGATCACCTGTAATCTTTTAATAACTCAATGGTTTTCAGGACAGAGCCTAGCATTTCTTTTGTTTGATATCTCATGACCTTTTTCAATGACTTTTCTTTCTATATGCCTTACTCTTCTTTGGTGTGAACCAAAATCCATCATCTAAGAGAAGGATACTCTAACCAAACCTACGACCCGAGGACTTCGCTGTCACCATCCAAGCTCGCTAGGCCCTGGCAGATGAACCTCAGGTGTAAAGGGTGGAGCCAGTTCTGCGCATGCTGCACCTCACCTAAAAAATCCACCGCGCAGGCCCGAAGGGTGCACTCATCGCTTGCAGTGAGCATGGGAAAAACCCTTCCCAGATCTTCGTTCGTGAAGCCAAGCCACAATGATGATGAAATACAAGAAAATATGAGCAAATACTTGAAATGCTGTAGTTCACTAGCTGGGTGAACATTTGCATTGAAAATACATACATGAGACTTCCTTTCAGAGGAGTGACTTCTAAAAACTACGGGGGTGTTTTTAAGCAAACACAGATGTGTTCCAGGCACAAAAATCCTTCAGGCCAGCTAAACATGACAGTTTACAACTAGCTTTTGTTTCTGTGCTCTGCTGTTCTTTCTTAGTCACACTGAGGTGACTGTATTTTGAGCTTTTTCAAAATGTTTTCGGTTTTGTCAGTTGGTATTGTCTCTAGCAGCAAGAAATGTTTTCTTTTTTGGTCAGAAAGAAGATACATAAACATTTGATTTGTGAAGTCCATTCCCAGTGTCACTGTAAGAGTTTTTGCATTGATTTTGTTTTCGCATACAGACCTGAAGAACCAGGATCTTATTCTGTTTTTTCTGTCTTGCTTTCTCTTCCCCTCACACATACTTCATGCATACACAAAACACATTAAAGAATGCATTGCTTATTCTCATGTTTCTCTTTAATGACTGCTCTTCTACTTGCTCAATAAATTCGGACCGTCTTCCAGATATTGCAGCAAGAATCAAAGGATATCATTCTAGAAATATAGAAAAATTCTCAAATAAATGAGTGGAGAATGAATGTTAAGATTGAATGTTAAGATTGAATGTTAACATTGAAATTTGGAACTCCAGGAATTTAAAATCAGAAGTAATTTTTAGATTAATTTGTTGTTTAATCTGCACTCCCCAAAACCTGATCAAAGCCAACAGATGTAAGATAACCAGACTTTATCCGGTGGTAAAGAAAACTTTCAGACCATTTTTTCTTTTTCTTTTTTCCTTTTTCTTTTTT
>NW_010417846.1:5343-13858 GCF_000710305.1 Buceros rhinoceros silvestris | reverse complement strand
TGTTTGGGGGTTTTTTGGGGAGGGGTGGGGGGTACGTGTGCTGTTTTGTTTTGTTTCTTAAGGGGAAAAAACCCAACACCTTGCTGGCAGGTGATGGTGCTGCTGCTGTGAAGTTTGGCACCAGCCCAACGAGTTGGCCTTAGCCGCGCAGGGACAGTCAGGTTTCCAGGAGTAGGTGACACATGGTGCCCTGTGTGCTGTCCATATCGCCAGCCATGCCAAGGCTGAGCAGGAGTTAGCTGGGGGCCTTTGAGACTTGCATATTCATTTGCCCTCCATGATCCTTATGGGAAGAGTCACCCTGCAAGGGGCAGCAGCTGCTGTTTTGCCGTTTGGGAGCAATCTCATGAAGAATAATTAACGCAGCTATAGCACTTCATCTGTCTGAATTGCCTAATTGCCATGCAGCTGCTCAGGGTGTCAGCATGACAGAAAAGCCCCAGTAGGTCCCAACCAGCGTGCCCAGGGGTGTCGCCAGACCCACCTTTGTGCACATGCCTCTGTTTTCAGAGACTCAGCAGCTGCTGCGGGATCTTTCTGCTCCAGTAAAGGAAACCAGCACTTCCTGCAAGGCCTCTTCTCTTAGTCTTGCAAGGTAGATTGCTACAAGCTGCCAGAGGGCTAGCAGTGTTTGGCAAGGCTGGCACAGTTTCTAGTTGTGTCTCTGAGGCAAAGGCAGCTGGTAGTGACCCAGTCCAGGGTGGAGTTGGGGAATCTGAGTTGAACACAGGCTGCTAAACTCGTGGGTCAGTCATGGTGACAGAGGGCAGCACCAAAGAGCAGAGAGGTTAAAAGAAGCTAACCAGGCACGGCATCACTCAAGGCTTTTCTCCCTTTCCTTTTGCTGATACTTCCTTCTTTCTTACAACCCTGACAGAGCTGGAGTCACTGTTTCCTTATCTTCATTATTCAGAGATGTTTAATTGATACTGAACCCATCGATAAGGATTCCTGCCTCAGGGCAACGAATCCAGAAGCAGCAGCAAAGGGACGCTATGGCAAGCACGCGTGCACACGTGCAGTTGCACTGTCTGCCTCTGCAGCTGGGCTCTGCAGTGTGGCAGTGCTCTGGCTCACCCCACACATGTACAATACAAATGTGAGGTCACAGTTCCCTCAGTGTGACAGTAGTGAAGGGGAGGAAAGCTGGCTGAGGCGCCATCTCTTGCGATATGCGTCATCTCTATGGAGAGCACAACACAATTCAGAGACTGTGAATTTCACAAGATACATGTACAGAAAATGCTATTTATGATGACGATTTATACAGTATTACAACAGTTGGAAAGCCATAATGTCTAGCAAGAAAGATGTTTAAGAGCTGCTTAGAAGGAACGCACTAATTGGAGGATATTAAAGGGCTGTATTTCCAAGTAGCCTACTTAGGAGGGTTCGTTCTTGCTGCATTTGCTTTTTGTATCCAAGAGAGCAGGCAAAGAAGCTCAGAGAAGCACTGGTAGGTCATCACAGTGACGTGAGCTAGCCACAGAGGTTGATTCTGAAAAGCAGGGAGGAAGAAACATGTTGTTAAGTTAGTCTGGCAACATCTCTCAGCCAGGAAGCACCTCTGGAAAATTTCCATGCACCATCCAGGAGAAACGAGTGGGATCTATTTCCTGCCAAGTTGCGGAGGTCATTTTGGAGACTGGAAATATCCAGAGCTGGAGCTTGGAAAGAAATGTCCTCCAGCCTTTCTGTTTAATGTCCTTCTGTCTAGGGTCACAAGGGGGAGAAATAATCACAGCCCATCAGAGCTTGCAGATCCCAGCGGGTGCTAGAAGCACCAGGCAATGAGCCATGCTTCAAGGTCAAAGTGGGTGCTCTGCTTTTGGGTACTGATGCTGCTGTACAGTAGACAGAATCCTAAAACCGTGCCCTTCTGCCATCTGCTTTCAGTAAGATGACGAGACTTAACAGCACCAAATAACTAGACGCATACAAGGAGAGGAATTGGGGAAATGAAGACCAAAGCCAGCCCCACCCCCTCACTCTCTGCTGAAAGAAGCTTAAAATTGGCAGCTGAATGCAAAAAAATAAAATAACATTGCAGGATTAATTTCCTTGCAATCCATCAGCGAGCTGGTGTCGATGGCATTGATAAACTGTTAATTACGAAATCAATAACTATGAATTTTTACAGCTGTCAGAGCACTGAGGTGGGGGAAGGCTGCCTGACCGTGTCCCTAAGGGTCATCTGGGCTAGATGTCAGGCTTCATGTCAAGATCCCTTCTTCACTACTGCTGGCATGGGGTACAGGGTATACGTGAGAATAGACAAGGCCCACTTTCTCCTCACCTAATCCTTTTCTTGCAGCTTCTGGCAGGAACAGGAGGAGCAGGGACCTCACATGACCCATTAGTATAAGATTTGCTACACATCCCCTTGCTAGATCCAGACCTTGTTCACTCCATCTCAGCATTAAAATGTGTTGGGGAAAAAAAAAGGGAAAATAAGATTTGGCCAGTCTGGAATGTCCTTCAATGAACATGTGCTAACCTGGAGAGCTCTTCAATACACAGGTAGATCAGTTTGTATTCCTGAGGAAAGAGAACCTAGTAAAGCCTAAGACGGCATTGCTGGCTCTGAAGGGTGATGAGTTAAGTCTGCAGCACCCCTACTCTGTCAAAAAATAGGTGATCATGTTGTGGGAACGTGCCTGCTGCTCTGGGTATTAAGAATTCATTCCTCAGCTCTCTGAGTGCATTTAGTAAAGACAGAGCTCACTTGAATTACCTTTGCCAGTCCCAACAGGTGTGTTCTTGGCGCGTTACACGGAGGACTCAGAGCCGCAGTTCTGGCAAGCTCAGCCTGTTGCCAGCTTCTCCTCTAGTGAAGGGAGTGAGCTATAACTTCAGTTTTCACTGAATTCCTAGAAACAAAGGGTCAATGTACACAGGGCTGCGGGGAAGAAGGCCCCTAGAAGCTGGATTGCGTAGCAATTACACCATCAGGGACAAGGGAAATTCAGGAATTTTTCTATGTGGGACACAAGGCAGGAAACAGGTCTAGGGGACACAGGTGCTAATCTGAGTGCTCAGCTTTAAACCCCGCTTCTGACCCGAGGGAGGCGAGGCCTGGCCCAGGGGTAGTCTGCGTTACTAGTGTTTTATGAATCAGCGGTTTGCGTACAAGTAAATATATGCAGGCTCTGCAAAGTTTACTCCATGTCAAAATTACACTAAGAAAAATAACATATTAAAAGAATGAGAAGGTTGAACGTGAAGGTTACATTTGAAAAATACACTTACCCTATTTTAGCTTTCTTACGTGTGTGTTGTGAGAGGCTTTAACTACATGAAAAGCAAGATCTTGTGCTTTACTTTCATATGTTTCAATACAAATAACAAAGCAAGATTTTTGTGGATTACGCTCCTCCAGAGCTGCACTTCTATCTGCACCAGGCGAAACCAGTTAAGTCAGAATGACTTTCCTATCCAGCTGAGAACATGCTTTGGCTGTGCCTCCTCATCCTTACCTCGGATTCTTTACCCCGCAGTGCTGAGAGCAGCTGATAAGTGTTGGTTGTTCTGCTCTGTCTTCGCTCAGTGATTCTCCACTCCTGATACGGGCTGTCCCATAAGGGTTTAGTCCTCAAAAGATCAGCAGGGAACATCAGCAGAGCGTGCTGAGCACCAAGGCTCAGGTCCTGCTCATAGCATGGGCCAGACAAACGTTCTGGCTCTCATCCTGTCCCAACCACCACCTTAGCATTTCAGCCTCTCTGAGGAGCCCTTCTCCCTCTTCAGTCCTGTGACCTTCCTGGTGAACAGGAGGCAAATTCTCTAACAAGAGTTGATTACCTCGCCAAAAGCCACTGTCACACAATCGGGAGAGGCCAGCCTTGGCCATCTGCCCATCCTGGTTCAGTGGCAAAGGCAAGGCAGCAATTAGAGCTAAGGAAGCAGTATATGAAAAATTGAAAAAGGGAACTAGATAGCAATTTATATGAATCAGAAGTTATGAAGTGTAGAAAATCAATATGGGAAGTGAAGGACATCACAAGAAAATCCATGGCTGGAAGGGCTAAGGACAATAAGTATGTTTTATAAATATTTAAGAAATAGAAGAGAAATGACCATTTGTAGGGTGGCTCTTTTCACCTGGAGATGATTAAACTATTAATAGCAGTGTGGAGGAGACAGAAGTCCCCAGTGAATATTTCTGTCCTGTTATGTACCCACGTTACATGAAGATGATGAAGACTTCTTAGTCTGTTGTTTATGCAAGAAGATGTTAGACACCTGTTAGGGACAAACTTCACAGAAAGGAGCGGAGCTGGGTAACTTGGCTTTAAGAGTTCTAAAATTGCTGGCTGAGGCATGTATGGGATGCCTCAAATGTATGGATGGCAAAGAGGAACAGAATGGTGTAAAGTGGTGAGGACAGAGCAGTCTCACAGCGTTCTGGACCACTTGCATACACTTGAAATAATATATCTATAGGCAAGAAATGCAACTATAGAACAGGAACTTTATTGTATCAAGCTGTCAAATGCAGAAGGACCCGAGTCATAGGACACAGCTCAACAAAGACTAGCATCTGGAGGCTGAACTCAGGCAAACTGATGTTAAAGATACAGTGCCGTTCAATTTTTTTTAAACTGAGAGAATGATCAATTATTAGAGTCAGTTACCACAAAAGATGTAGATTCCCTCCGGCTTTCATCCCTTCAGCTTCCAACAGGAGGTCTTTCTGGGAGGTGGCTTTTGCCAAACACTGCTGGGCTGCAAGGGCGAGTGCTGTGACCTGCACGATGCAGTTCAGCAGAAAGATCTGATGTGAGACAGTCAGACTCAAGCAATGTAGAGGGAGCCCTTGTCACACAGTAGCTCTAGCAGTTTGCCTTTCGGAAGGGACTCCTGAGCAAATAAGCGTTTGGCTTTTGTGCAACATCAGTGCAGCACACAGCACTTCTCGTGCCTCCCACAGCCTGCTGTGGGCTTGAGGACTGCAGCTCTCCCCAGACTGAAATGGAAGGCACTGGGCTGAGGGCCTTGGCCCTTCTCTTCCTCTTCACAGGAGGAAACAGAAGAGGCAACATCAGGCTTCTGCCAGCATGTCTTACCCTCTACCATCCAGACCCACTGTCTCCAAATTAAACGGGGATTCAGTATCTGTGGTCACTGAACATCTCCAGGACAGGATTAGACAGCCCCAACCTCAAGTTTTTTGAGGGATTTGAGACTGGGACCAGAGTTTCCCTGTTTGCTGTAACTGACCAACGCTGCTGAGGTAGGTGCAGGCACGGCCCGCGTCGCCTTTTCTGAAGTCACGGCACTAGAGTCAGTTTGCTGGTGGAGAAGGGCTCCACAGCCTTTCTTTTACTGCCAGAAATCAGCAGCCAGCCCATCCGTGCCTGGTTCCAGTCCCTGACACAGGGCCAGAGCACAGCTGGGGCTCTAGCAGCAGCAAGCCTCATCTCACCTCCAGCTCAGGTTCTGCTCTGTGGACAGAGAGGAGCTTCGAGGGTATTGCACGACACGGGCAGAGCACAGGCTCGGGCAGTAGGGTCTAATTTCCTCCCAGGCCAGATAACAGCATGGGCCTTGACTCCCTGATTGTGAGGCTGGCTGGGCCAGGGCTGTACCTGAGTTGGCGAGGGCCAGGGCTTTCAGCGTGACAAATTCCTCTTTTTCCACCTTGAGCTTCTTGTAGCGGCGCACCAGTTGTAGAATGGCCAGGTAAAGCTCCAGCAGCCCTGTCAGACGAGAATGCTCTTCATCCATGATGTAGTCCTCAGCATAAACAAGCTTGTCCTCATACGGCAGGGAGCGGTACACAATGCCCAGGATGAGTATTTCCATCCAGGCACTCTGCAGGAGGCTCATCTGGTCCCCAAGAGAGAGGTTGGAAAACCCTGACAGGGCAAAAGACAAGCAGGGTCACATCGGTGTGCATCAAAGCCTCATCAGAACTCAAACAAGTCCTTAGTTTCCCTGGCATTCATTCCAAGCACTCTTCAAAAAAAAGAAATAAAAAGCTCACTAATGTGACCCTGTCTCTGTGGCAATCAACACACGTGGCTCTTACCCTTCTCCACACCCACCATGCATGCTCCCATACCCACCCGCAGTCTCAAACAGGAGTTCTCATCCCCTGACCGCATTTATGCAACCCAAGGTTCATGTTAACCTCTTTTCAATGATCTCTGCTTCTTCTACAGCAGCAACAGTTTTGTACCCCATTGTCCTGCTCACTGTTCCTCTGTAGTTTTGTACTGCAACCTATTTAGTTTGCTCCGGCTGACCCAAGAGCAGAGAAGACCTTCAGACGGCATAAAAGAGGGCTCCTGACAGGATAGGAGGGAATGACACAGGCCTGAATTACGAGCATACCATAATCTCTCATTTTGACCAACATGAGGAAAGGTTCTGCCACAACAGAGCACTGAAATGTATTCCAAAGCTGAAAACATTTGTGAACAGAATCCTCTTCTATTCTTCTTCAATCCCTGAGCTCCACACCATCAGCTTTCGGCACCTCACAGCCAGGAACCCTACTCAGCATCAAAAATACCTCCAAGGTGCCATACAAGTACCTAAATCACAGGAAACCCAGTAGCAATGGAAGCAGCACTCAGCAGTGAGCCAAGTCATTCTCCTTAAAGACAGAAAGAGCAATCACCGTATGGAGATAGACCCTGCCACCTCCAGAGCCCACCTACGGAAGTGGAGAGGCCAAAACACAGAGGCACTACCTGCCCCGAGGGGGGGGAAAATGTGCGTGGGAAGGAAAGCTGTGTCTGTTATGTCCTCTGTACCAGGTACTCTTGAAGGGCAGACCAGGAAAGATCCAGGGAGATGGATCTGTCTGGTGGCAACAGCCACCACAGACAGGGAGGCCAAGCACACTGTGTTTGTTCCATGGAGGTAGCTCCTGCCTACCACTGACAGACAGGGATTGTGCTTTTTGGCAGCTCCTTGCACCTTAAAGTTCTGTAGGCTGTGTTCAGGGCTGTGAGAGAATGGGACTCTCCGGCACTCCTCAGCTGGGGAGGCGATGCTCCACCAGCCTCCCCTGCCAGTTTTCTCCCCGGATGCTCCCCAAGCCTCAGGGCTCACAGGTTCATTAGTTTCTGTGCAGGAGCCTCCCAGTTCTGCTTGGCTGTGTGCTAGGCTTAGCGGGACTGCTTTATCCCACAGCCCTCCCTGCTCACGCTCCCTGGACCCACATCAGGGACTAGGTAGCCAGCCACCAGGATGATCATTTGATTTCTCTTGTTATCAAGTTGGCAATTAACAAAAGAGCTGATGATTGCTGTATTGACTGACTGTGGGTTCTCTTTTTCTATCTGCACTATCTCAGCTGGGGAAGGGAAGGCAGAGGGGTGGGTTAGTGGTATTTATTTATCACTACGCCATGTTTTGTGTTTATGTTGCCAGGGGAAGCAAAGGGTGATAATGGCCTGGCAGCCCTTGGACATCCAATTTCCCTTATCAGGCCACTGAATAGAAAAGAGGCCCCAGGCCACATTAATTAACAGATACCAATCAGCTGTCACATGTTGTGTGTGCAAGGTCTGAGGGGAGCAGTGGGTGGGAGGAAAGAATCAATAAACCATTGGGGAGGAGTGCCAGAGGGAACAGCTGAAGAGGAGTCCAGGCTACTGGGGAGAAGATCTGCAAACCCAGCTCCGTGACTCTGACGCTTATTCTTGTACAGCACAGCCTGTGCTCCACGTAGCCCTGCACCTGGTGAGCCTCACCCCTTGCTCAGGCTCTGACTGCTTCAGGGGTGCCTTGTCCTTTGCATCACCCTTCTGCCCCTTACCTCCTCCAGTCAGTACTGTGCTGCTCCTGAATGCAGCCCTCCTGACTGAGTCCAAGTGCAGGCTGATGCAGCTCAAAGGCTTTGGATCCTGTCTCCCCAGGTCTGCTTGCTGCTCTGGGAAGTGATGAGATAAGCCCTGAGACAGGGGTAATGGTGCTGACATGCACAGTCATTGGCAGACTCTCTAGCACCTGGAATCTCTCCTTGGGTCACCCTTCTCCTATCTCGGACCGTGGAGAGCAGCCCAGCAGTTAGGCTGCTGCCTTAAGCCCAGTTTCTGAGTCATTCACGTGGCCTTTTTGCATCTTCATTCCCCATCTGGATTACAAAAGGGGTTATGTCATCAACTCACTGCAGTCTGCCAATGAAATTTGTTAAAGATTGAGAAACAGTCGAGTAGTAGAGTGAGAGGATCCAGGACAGACATGGCTCACACTTTTCTGCTAGAGAATAAAGTGGAAAAATTGATTTAACCCTATCAGTAGCCTGTACACCCAAGCAAGTCTGTTAGCGACTCCTTCTCAGAGGCGGTTATGGCAGGTGGGAGAGACTGCCCAGGAGAGGCCACGCTTTCCCCTGTGCCAAGGAGAACGGAAGAGCCAGCTGCAATCGTCCTACCCACCAAGGAAACTCCTTGCCAGAAACACTTCCAGGTAGCCAACAACTGCAGCAGGTGGGTGTGAGGGAGGAAGTGCTGCAGTGCCAAATCTGGATGTGAAACGTCTGACAGAATTGGGACTACTT
>NW_010417846.1:0-5254 GCF_000710305.1 Buceros rhinoceros silvestris | reverse complement strand
CTCTAGTGTTTACACGTGCAGAACGCAAGGGCTGGAGGACTATGCCTGCATCCCTACAGTCTGCACAGACAGGGGAAGATCACATAACCGGGGGTGTCCCGTGCTGTAAAATTTGAGATCAGGGAAGGTCAATGCTAATTTCACCTAGCCAAAACCACAGGCTTGCTGTTATAGGTTTAAAACACTGGAGAACCTCTAGTTGTGAGATTCAACTGCCTCGCCATGTTAGAGCTCCCAAGAATTGCCAGAACCCAGCCCTTTCCCGTTCCTGAACTGTGCAATAGCACAGCATACAGAAAGTGACCCTAGTGATCCCTTTCTCGCTGCTTTTCTTAGGTCTGATCCTGAAAGGTGCTGAATGCTCCACTGCCATCCCGAGGCTCCCGAAAGAGGAACCGCTGTCTCTAGCACAGCGCTGCATGCGTATTTCCCTCCTGCCCAGGTGCAGGTTGAGAAAACCTGTTTTATTTGCAATAGCCGAGGTGACATTCAGGTTTTTGGGTTTTTTTTTAAATTTTTGTGATTTTTTAAAAATTTATTTCATTGGTTTGGCAGGTTGAGAAAACCTGTTTTATTTGCAATAGCCGAGGTGACATTCAGGTTTTTGGGTTTTTTTTTAAATTTTTGTGATTTTTTAAAAATTTATTTCATTGGTTTGGCAGTGGAAAAAAAAAAAGTCATATAATTTGTGGCAAGTGGAGTTCATAATCTGTTAATTTATTATCATTTCTGTCATCCTGGAGGGCCATTAGCAGAGGTAATAAAGGGAGATGTAATTATAGGATCTGAGGCCACTCCAGACACAGCTGCTGTCACTCCACTTGCCATATTTCATTCTGTGCTAGTACTATCGCCTTCCTAGTGAGAACGGCAAAACAGCTATCCGTGGAGAGCCTTCATCATCGCCCCTCAAGAGAAGTCGTGCTTCCCTGTGTCAAGGCATGCAGAAAATGCAGATGTTGTTCAAAGGCAATTAGCACAGGGGGAGGGGGCCCTGTACAGAAGGGGACAACACCACATTGGCTAAGTGTGGCTTTTGATCTAATGGCTAATAAAGCTTTTGAGCTAATAATATTTGCTAAACACCATTAAATGATGCTTTCCTGTTATCCTAGGAGAGTGTCTTTAAGCTTAACTGATTTTATTTGCTAACACTGTCGGGTAGAAGTTTGTGCTGATACCTGGGATCCTTCAGCTTCACACTGCTGTTTACTAATTCCAGCATGAATACAAGGCAGGACTATGTGACCTGTGTCCCCTTCTCCAACCCTCTCTGACCAAAAGTTCAGGCACACAGGAAGCAACGTCATGTTTTTCTCAAAAACCTTGGAAGGCAGAAACACTGGGCATGGATAATCTAGACACCTGGCAGGGTCCTAGCCCTGCCCTGCTCTGCCCCCTTGCTGCCTAACTCAGTATTTGTTTCAGAACTATTGGGTATTTTGTTCCGTTTTTATGAACTGTCTTTTATTATGTTTGATTCTCCGTACTCCTCCCTTGTGTATCAGTCCCTGAGCTCTCTCCTGTGCACACGGTCTTGTTATAATGGTGGTCCTTACCACTGCTGCTGGTCTGAACTGTGCCAGGCTGATGGCTGTTATGGTGTTGCAGGACCTTTGATAAAAAAGGAAACCACTCAGAAAATTGAGGTGATGGCAGATACATCCTGCCATTCAGAAAGGAGAAGAGCCCCTTTCATAGTGCAGGAGTAATCTCCACTATACTGCTGTTCGGGGATAATATCACCACGGCAGGCTGGAAAACTTTGTAGGAATTCAGAGCTGAGCATCTCATGCTCACCCCACAGCTGCAAGCTAGGTACCTACAGCAGGGCACCCTGTGCGAACAGAAAGAGCCAAAGTTAGAAGAACATACAACGGCGCCTGACTGGACAGCTGTGGCAGCTAACTGCATTGCACTAAAACCATTCCTGTTCACACCCCACGTACTGGGTTAGTAGAGCAATCCAGGCTGAATTTCCTAATCACCGCTGTAACCCCACTTGTGATGAATCAGCCCAAGATGGATTCCAGCACTAGTGACAGGTATAATCCCTGCAGATACGGCAGATTTCATGTAAGAAGGGCACCACTGTGATTAACCTCTACCCAGGAATAGTGTCCTGAAAAAGTTTCACCAGACTTCATAGTCCCATCACATCCATATTCCATATAGCCCAGAAAACTACTAACCCTTGTGTCTCAGGACTAATACTCCCTATAAAATAAGAGAAGCAGCCACCAAAAAGCTGAAAGAGGAGCTAAAAAGAGAAAGAAAATACGTGGGAGAACTGAACTGCCTGATCATGCGAAGACGCCTCACCAAACAAGGAAGAACTTGAAGGCAAGAAGCAAAGCAAAACAGACCCATCCAGTGTGAGATCCGGACAACGTGCAATATGGGTTAAATCCTTTGATCCTGTGGCTGAGCCTCAGATATTCTCCTGACACAGCAAAGGGGGACAGAAGGCAGGAGTGTAGTGAGCTGTTCACAGTGAGTGTCTGAAGCAGTCTTTGGAAAGCAGACACATAAACGCCAAGGACATACCCCAAGGACATCCCCCAAGTTCCCTGGTCAACCTTCTCCACACCCAAATCCAACACATCTTATTTTGGAGGAGGCAGGGGAGAACTAGAGAGAGGGAGTATTTTCCCTTCCCAGTCCACATCTTTGTTCCCAGAAGCCCCTTGAAGGCCCTGTCAGCTCCTTCAGCCTGGGTCATCCTACCTGCAGGTGTGAGGCTCTCGCCATATCACTCAACTGTACAAGCACTCATTTGACACGGTCAGTGAACCCTCTGAGGCCAGTCACATTGCCAGTTAAGCTGTCCTCATTATTTGTCAGCACAGAAGCCTGGAGATTCACTGACAATAGTAAGTATGTCCTCCATCCCAATGGGATTTGTTCTATGACGAATCTAGTACGACAAAAGCTTTCCTGAGTTTGGGCAAGAACGCCCGGTACCTGCCTTGTCATTAGCATCGACGTCCAGTCACTGCCATAACACTCATTAATCTATAAACACAACAGAACAGACATAGGTCATGCTGATGCGGGGTAAAATCACCAGAGGCCACTGTACCATCCCAAGGGTTATTTTCAGATGCTTTCACGGTGCCACTCAATGCTAGGCACAGCCTAGAACTTTACCGTATCATCTCAAAAGCCTTCTGCATAGTCACAGGGCACACACGCATACAGTCAGTAATCAGCGCACCTACACCATAGGCCAGGTTGGAGTTTGTTACCAATGATAGCCCACCACAAGCAGTTTTCTGTGACTAATTTCCACCCATCACTATACGTAAAAATCCTGGCTGAAAACAAAACTGATGATAAGCTCAGTGACAAATAATAGCTCCCTTTGCTGTTCATGCTTACACTCTTGCAATTCCCCCTGTTTACCTGGGATGTGCTTTGCCCAGCCAATAATCACCACTAGTTCCCTGTCTGCCAGGTCACAGAGGGTTGTCAGGGCTTTGATGTCACTCTCCGGCATGGTTGGATCAGGCATGGCATAAATCTTCTCTGGCTCAGCCACCAGCAAGTGGGAGATGATCTTAGTCACTGCACATTTCAAAGGAGAAGTTGTTGTTGTATTTCTTGTGACATAAGGTGTCCTAACAGCCCTCTCCAGAAGGATCTTCCTGGGATAAGACATGACAATGGAGCCCAGAGGACCTCAGAAATGGTTTTGGTCACAACAGGAGAAATCTATACTGCAGCTACTCCAGCTGTGGTGATCTGCCTGTGTCAAACCAGCTCTGTACAGGGATGACAAAAGCAGGAAGCTACCGTAAGGCTGTCAGCCGTTGTTTCAGGTAGGTCCAACAAGGGGAGGAGGTGGTGTGAATAATCGGCGAGATACGGGAAGGTTTAGAGAACTATGGGTAGTATGGTAGAGAGAAATCAACACGAGACCAGTTTTGTTAACATAGCTTGGATACAGGGAAAGACCAGAATATCACTAAATGGATTTACATAATCTCTTAGGAAAGGTCTGGTATTTAAGCCTAGGTGCAATGGGTACAGCACCTGGGCTGTACCTGAGGTCTACCTAATCTATCTCTGCACTATGATCATAAGAAAAAAATCGTAGTGATGGTGACTGATACAGGAATCGGAAGTGACAACCGCTCCACTGTATGTTTTGGGAGACCAATAAAAAGAAACTCAGTGGTTGCTCAGAGGACCACAATTCCCGACTAATACATACGCGGCTTTTTAGCTGGGGGAGGGATCTGTAAGCTCAGATAAGTGCTACTCTCAGAATCCAGTCTCCTCTTGTATTTCTGACGGCCTCCACGGACTCGATCCAGACGAACACCTGCAGGTAAAAGAAGATAAATCCTCATGATTCCTTAGTGCCACAAGGAACCTTGACATGCAAATGCTAAAATTCGCTAAGTGAGACATTCCCCACACTCCAGGAAGCTTTCCTCCCATACACATTTGGGATCTCAGCTGAACCCAGCAATCTCAGTAATACCAGCTAGACTGCCTCCAGCTCTAACCTGTGTTAGAGCCTCTAATGCTGCTGTGAGCTTTACTTTTATTCAAAAGACAGAAGACAGAAATTAATCCATTCAAACTCTTGAATCACCATCAATCTGATGGGCAAATGAAAAGCTTCAGATCTCGATGTCCTCTAGATGATCTTGCTTTTAAAAAAAGAGACTTTAAATGTAAATCAAACCTGCAGTTATAAAAATAAGCTTTTAGATTTTCCTAAAAAATGAGTTCAATTTTCTGCGACATCTCACTGTTTGTATTTGAAAAAAGTGACCTATAGCAAAGAGATTATGAACTATGAATTCAACAAAAATGTTTCAGCCTTGATCAAGTAAGGCAATTGTAATAAAAGTAGAACCCAGTCAAACAGGAACAACCTCTACTACAATAAAGCAATGATAAAGCTGAAGTAAGGAGACACTGAAGAATCTGTTGCAGCTCTTTCAAAATACAGTGAATCAAGCTGCAAATAGCACATGGAAAACAGTTCCCGGTGTCTGCGAAGCACCAGTGACTGTCACCACGCAAAACACCATAGCAGCATCAACAGACCAGGAACAGCAGCCGAGCTGCTGTATTAGTATAAAATACACCGTTAAAAACAAATGGTGAAAAAAGCCATAGATACTTGTCCAATTATTGTCAGTTATTTCTGGCCAGCCATATGGTCTCTGGTAATCAGGTCTTGGGAAATTGGGGAATTTCAGTCTTGCTGGGAGAAGCAGCTATTGCAAAAAAAAAA